>NW_026935134.1:0-62928 GCF_032062105.1 Saccostrea cuccullata | reverse complement strand
AGAACCCAGTCACCATGGAAAAAAAGGAAGGTGGAAAAACCACTCCACTCACCAACACCATGATGCCTACTATCTCCTACATACCCACTGGTGGTGGCTGATCCTGGGGAATCACTTCCAGTGGAGGCCAGCATCGAAATGGAAACCAGGACGGATGACCTCCAGCAGCCTGCTGAGGAGATAGCGATACCGTCTCCCAGGCCCATGCAAGACCATGATCATTCAGAGAGGTAGCTATTACAAACTGAGAGGAGGGCATGGCCATCCCCTTAGTTTGTTCAAGCTCCATCTCTGGAAGATCAATCACAGGCTTGGGAGCTGGCGCTGCAATCCTCTCACCCTGCTCAGGATCCTCCTGAGGGTGAACTATCACAGACTGACAAGATGGCGATGCCACCTCTTCAGTTTGTTCAAGCTCCTCCTCAGGAAGATCAAGCTCAGGCATGGAAGAAGGCAGTGCAATCTCCTGAGTCTGCTGGAGAGCATCTCCAGCCCCCACCCTCTGCTGCCTGATGGACTTCCGCACCTAAAAAGAGAAAAAGAGTGTCAGAAACATGTCACAATATTAAATCTATTACTATACAGAACCTCCAGTTGCATAGTATCCATGGACAACAAAAAGAAAATGGTTAATAGCATTTCATTTCTATTTGAAGCCTTTGAAGTATCCTGTATATTTAGCATATTGTTTAGATAAAGTATAGAATTCCCAAAAGGTCATGATCATATTCTAGTCACTCTGAGAATCTACATGTAAGATGCAGCAACTGACAGTGTGATGACCAAAAGCAACCTAGTATCTTTATTCAAATATATAGCCAAGAGATTACAAAAGGTCTAATTTAACTCTTTTTCATAAACAATACTTCAAGACCTGCCACAGTTCAAGGTAGTTCAGTTGGTAGAGTGCTTGCTCTGTGATTGGGAGGTCATGAATTCAATTGCAGTACAGTTAAGGTTACACATGGAAATATTGGTGAATTTTTTGGATAAAAAATACAATAATGGACAAATCTCTTTAAGGAATTTTTCTGGTATCAGAAAAATGGGATGGGGTTCAAACCTACATGATGAGGATCTATAAACTTTATTTAGAGGACATTTATAAATTCCAACATTCCAACATCATTTGGACATGCCATGCATAAGGCATAACCAAGTTGAACAAATTGCTCTTGTTTTAACAGTTAATCTGTGTCTCGGAACAAGTCCTCATAACAGTTATACTCACAATTAGCAAATAGAAATGAAATCACTGGTCAGAGACATTTCTCTGAAACCTATTTTTTACCTTATGATCCAAATAAAACAGGACCAGTAATTCAACTAATTTCCATGTTTACTCTCTGGTAGGCATTGGCAATATACAGAACAAATTCTATTATTAAACCGAGGATTTATTATTTACCCTCACTGCTAAATGACCTTGAGTGCTGAGTATAGGTCTAAAGAATGACTGCACTTAAGCTATGAGAGTTGGAACCTTTCTGTCTACCCATTTTAAGCTTAACATACAATATATCAATAAATTAATCTATGATTAATGTGCAAGCACATGCTTGTGATATTTATTTCTAGATTTTTTTCATACATATTTCTATAATTACAGCAAATGTAATTGAAAAGAACATGTAAAAGCCTTAAATTCCGGAAATTTGAACGGGACCACTTTCGAATCTAAGGTATCCGCAAATAGGCGGATTCATTTAAACCGCATGGTTGTGGAATGTAAACATTAGCACATATGATTTTTTTCGCACTACGATTAATTTAAATGGAGAAGAGCTCTTCTCCATTTAGAGATCTTGATGATTTTATGGTGCACAATTATGAAATGATTCTGATGATAAGGGATGGGGTAGATGTCTCGCTCTACAGACAATAATACAAAAGCGACATAAGCCTAAAGATACACGTACTTACTATTGACACTGTCAATACCAGATTTCTTTCCAAACACCCCTAATGTAAAGCATTAAGTTAAATAAGAGACATATCATCTTCAAACCCTATTAAAATTTGCGCAAAAATATTCCATAGTTTGAAGTATAATAGATACTATCACGACAGAGATTTACACACAATGAAATGTTCAATGAAAGCATAAGCGTATCGAACAGCAGAATGTCACGTGATTAAGGTGATTATCATATCAATCGTTGATGCACGGTGACCGGTTAATTTAGTAGTTATCTCGACCCTAGTTTGGGGATATTTTTTTTAAAATTAGATATGAGCCGCAACTTGACCAACATTGTCCTTTGGATATGTATAAGTTTAAGTTAAAATACACATTCTGTGCAAATAAGAAAAATGGACAAGTTGCGGCTCGATGTTAACAAAGTCGTTGAAAACTGATATGCATATGAATAACAATAGAAATGATACAAAACTACTAGACCCCCGTCTCAAAAACTGGTGTCGCTCGTCATTGTTTAATACTTTCATGTTATATAATATACCAAAACCTGCTCTTAAGATATTGTTTAATACCTATAAAACATAAATTGAATGAATTTTGGAATTTTATTTTGCGCAAAACACCGGGTTCCAACTCTCATAGCTTAAGTGCAGTCATTCTTTGTTTGCTTTTCATTGGCATACTGTGACTTCTCTATATAAATGAAAAATTCTTAAATGGGACACTATCAATCAATCATTTTCACCATATAATCATTAGAGCCCAACCCTAGCACCAGAAACCCTAACTCTGGGCCTTGAAATTCACAATTTAAGTATTAAGGGCTAAATTTTTATTACAATCCTAACAACAGTTTGCTTGCTTGATGTCCAGGAGTAACACTGAAGATGTTAAAGATTGCATCCATTTTAGTGGTTTTGGCCTAATCCCTCAGGTTCCTTGAGGTGGAGTGGGGATGCAGGGAAAATGTTATTCACAATTTCTCTTCCCCTTCACCCATAGATGCTGTATACCAAAATTGTTTGAAATTGGTTGAGTGGTTTCAGAAAATAAGGTGAAAATTTTCAAATATTAATAAATGCACAATAGACGACGACCAATGGATGATGCATGACGTAGGTCAGTTGCTCTTGTAATTCAAACTCAAATCTTCTGATCAAGGAGCAAGTGTTCTACTGACTAACAAGTATCATCAAATCAAGTTTAAGAAAATATCTTGAATGGTTTCTTTAAAATTTAGCTAAACACTGTTTAAGATAAGAGGCTCATGGGCCTTATAGGTCACCTGAGCATCATGTAACAACTTTACAACGATTGAATTTGGTTCATGTTTTAAACTAGACATCATGACATTCACTATTTTGAAAGAGGCACCATTCCTTATCGTAAATATACACTTAGCCTGTTTAAGTTGGTTTCTTAATACCTATAGACGGAGTAGGGGAACAAAACAAGAGGCCCAGGGGCCACAGCGCTCACCTGAGCACATCAGGCTTGAATTTACTCCCCCCCCCCCCCCCACAAGTAGGGCTGTCACGGTTCCAAATTTTTTCGGGTCGGGTCGGTTCTGATTTTTATAGGTTCGGTTTCGGGTTTCTCGGGTCGGGTAGGTAATGGAAGAAAAGCTCATGATTTGTATTATTTCCACATTTAATCTTAGAAATAGCAACATTATAACTAGTTTAAAGTAGCCTCCTGACTAGACAACAATTGTACCAAATTATTTAAATCACCTTTCAGGGTTTCAGATTGAAATAATTTTTCAGTAACTATAGGACATCTGGCATATTTACCAGTAAAGTTATAGGCCATTCTGTCCTAAACTTCCTAAAATTATAGTCCAATAGAAAAGTTAAACTAACTCAGATTTCTGTCAGACTTTTACAAAATAGTCATCTTATTACATAGAATATTCAAATATGAATATTAACTTTCCTTTAAATAAGGTGGGAATATTATTTTGTTTTCTTTTAAACAAAATTAATATGAAACAGAATGGGGATTATTTTTTTAATTCCATTCAATGGGTATTTAACTTATATTAGTCCCACCTTTTCTTACTTGTACATGTATTTATTTCTTGGGAATATAATTTTTAAAAATAGTAATCCAAAAATAAGACTTGTATCTCTAATGATATTCAATGTATAATCACGTTTAAAGATTACCTAGACTAATTTTTTACCTTTGTAAAACTTTGCAACATTGTCCGTTTCCTGCTATTAGTCCGACCCCATATTCAATCATGGCGGTAAAAAACAACATGGTATATGGTTTCCTTCGATGTTTTAACACTCATCACTTATTTTATGCTCCTTGCAGATGGGTTTGGAAATAAAATTATAGAGTATTTTGTCAAGATCTATTTATACCAAAATGTCATTGGCTGATTGAATCGGCAGTTGCAGAAGGTAGAGAAAAACAATCGGATCTAAAGGGGGGGGGGAATATACGACTGGCCTTTACATACAGAAGATAATCGGCCATTCTGTCTGTTCAATGTCAAACTTATAGGCCAACATGGCAGGTAAATTTATTTTTTTTCCTGCCATTTAAAAATTTTATGACAATGTACTAACAGATCTCTCGTTTTTGACGCCATATTTATAGTAAAATGTACTCTATTATACATATCGGACCCGAACCGAATTCCGGAAAAACGGAACCGTTCCCGTCCCGAATAAATTGTTCCGCGGTTCCGGGTCATTTCAGGTACCCGTGACAGCCCTACCCCCAAGCGTTCATCATTTGAACAACTAGAATCTACACTACCTGAGGATGATTCCATATAAATATCACTAAATAAATCATAGCTTTGAAGTACTTGAAAAGAAGATTTTATAAGGTTTCCATACATATCCCTATGTAAAACTTGGGTTGGCCATTTTGGCCCTACCCTTGCCACAGGGGTCATGATTTGAACATACTTGAATCTACACTACCTGAGGTTGATTCCACATGAGTTTCATCTTTCCTGGCCCAGTGGTTTCTGGAGAAGAAGATTTTTTAAAGATTGTTCTAATATATTCCTATGTAAAACTTGGGTCGGCCATTTGGCCCCACCCTTGCCCCGGGGGTCATGATTTGAAAAAACCTGAATCTACACTACCTGAGGATGATTCCACACGAGTTTCATCTTACCTGGCGCAGTGGTTCAGTAGATGATTTTTAAAGATTTTTCTTATATATATTCTATTTAAAACTTGGGTCGGCCATTTTGGCCCCTCCCTAGCCTCCGGGGTCATGATTTGAGCAAACTTGAATCTACACTACCTGAGGATGATTCCACACGAGTTTTATCTATCCTGGCCCAGTGGCTCTGGAGGAGAAGATTTTTTAAGATTATTCCTATGTAAAACTTTGGTTGGCCATTTTGGCCCCACCCTTGCCCTGGAGGTCATGATTTGAACAAATTTGAATCTACACTACCTGAGGTTGATTCCACATGAGTTTCATCTTACCTGGCCCAGTGGTTTCTGGAGAAGAAGATTTTTTAAAGATTGTTCTAATATATTCCTATGTAAAACTTTGGTTGGCCATTTTGGCCCTACCCTTGCCCCAGGGGTCATGATTTGAACAAACTTGAATCTACACTACCTGAGAATGATTCCACATGAGTTTCATCTTTCCTGGCCCAGCTGTTCTGGAGAAAAAGATTTTTTAAAAAATCCATTAATTTTTAACAAATTCATGATTATCTCCCCTTGGAAAAGGGCGTGGCCCTTCATTTGAACAAACTTGAATCCCCTTTACCCAAGGATACTTTGTGCCATTAGTTTGGTTGAAATTGGCCCAGTGGTTCTTGAGAAGAAGACAAAAATGTGAAAAGTTTACGATGACAACGACAACTACGACAACGACAACAACAGACAACAGACAAATTTTGATCAGAAAGCTCACTTGAGCCTTTGGCTCAGGTGAGCTAAAAAATCATTTCGACTAATCAGTAATATTCAGCAATAATCAGTATAGTGCCACTTCCACACATGAACCCGGGACCCTTGGTCCACACATTTCACAATTTTGGAAAAGGCACCCTTGCTTATCAAAAATATTTTATGAATACATGTACAAAGGAGAAGATTTCAATCAATTAATTCATTTCCAGTATATAAGAAGAGCCACCACCACCCCCCCAACCCCCTATGGTACCCCTGACCCAAGGGCGTTGATTAATTTATTAATCTATGTTTTATGCCGGCAATATTTCAGCCATATATCGACAACCATATAGCTCTCATCAGTGTGTTTCAATACTTGAAGTTTCATTACACTATCTTAAAGAGCTTCTTTCAAACCAAGCTAAACACTAATTCTAGAAAAAAAAATCAAGGTCAAAGGAAAGATCAAGGTCAAAAGATGATGATTTAGTTGAATAGCTCTTATCAATATCTATCAGCATAGGAAGATTGATCAAAATATCTTGAATAGTTTCTTTGAAACTGAACTTGAATTGAGATAAACACAGAGCCCAATGGTAGGACTAGGAATAAAGACATGAGAAACCCATTGTGACCTCACCCTAGCCCCTGTAAAGGGTGGGGGGGGGATGTCATGATTTGTACAAACCCATTGTGACCTCACCCTAGCCCCTGTAAAGGGTGCGGGATGTCATGATTTGTACAAACTTATGTAATGGGCCCAGTCATTTCTCAATGCAAGAAGAAGATTTTTAAAGATTTTTCTCATTTATTCCTATATATGTGTTTAACTTTGATCCCCATTGTGGCCCCACCATACCTGTAGGGGTCATGATTTACAATCTACACTATCTGATGATACTTCAAAATCAGTTTCAGCTTTCTTGGCCAAGTGGTTCTAGAAAAGGTAAGCTTTTTAAATGATGCCATTAATTTTTCAATTATTTATTAAATCCCCTTGGAAAAGGGTGTGGCCCTTCATCTGAACGAATTGTGAATCCCTTAACCCAAAGATACTTTGTGGCAAGTTTGATTGAAATCGGCCCAGTGGTTCCTTACAAGAAGATGATGATGTTTAAAGTTTACAGATGGAGGGATGGTATATACAGACAGATGGAAAGTCAGACATTCAAACTTTCTGCTCAGGTGAGCTAAAATCCCTCAAAGAGAAAGTATAATGTATCATAATGATTATGTATTTGTAAATAATGAAATTAAGGTGCAACATTAGTACTAATAATAAGAAATCTGTGATCCAATGTTCACAAGAAATACCCTGCTCTGATGTGAATAAACACTTTCATGTTGATATTAACATGAGTTCATTTACGGGCAAATGCACAGAAAAATATGAAGTTGAACTCTGAGATTCACATAAAAATTAATCCCACCATATAACACGTCTCAACAAACAGTGTACTAAAAATTTCAAACAATATTTTGCTATGAATAGTTGAAGAAAAAACTGCGACGAAAATTTCTTATGTATGAAACAGACAGACAAAGAGAAAAACAGGAAGTTGACATTTATTGCCTGTCTGAGAGAGGACTAGAACTGTCCAAACTGGACAAAATACCCCCGATGGGTTTTTAAGAAGTAAGTTTTACCATAATAAAGATCTGTATCAAACACGAATTATGAAATTTTTCTTCCAATGACCTTGAACTTCCCCAAATGACCTTGGGTCAAGGTCATGACACACCATTGGGTCATGGACAATCTTTGAGTGAAATGAGAACCTACCAAGTTTATCCACAAGAAAGATATGGACATGACACAAATTATGAAATTTTTCTTCCAATGACCTTGAACTTCCCAAAATGACCTTGGGTCAAGGTCATGACACACCCTTAGATCATGAGCAATCTTTGTGTGAAATGAGAACCTACCAAGTTTATCCAAAAGAAAGATATGGATAGAACACGAATTTTGAAATTTTTCTTCCAGTGACCTTGAGCTTTCCCAAATGACCTTGGGTCAAGGTCATGACACACCCTTAGATCATGAGCAATCTTAGTGTGGAGTAGTAGATTCTAATGTCCCTCTGTAAGAAAGATATGGACCAGACACGATTGCACAGACAGACGGACAGCTAGACAGACAGACAGATGGACAAGGTGACTCCTATATACCCCCCAACTTTGTTTGCAAGGGGTATAATAATGTGTTAAAATTTCAAGCATCTACTATGAAAAGATGCTGAGAAAACTGTGACAAAAATTTGTTGTGTATGAAACGGACAGACACACAGACAATCAGGAATTGGCATCAGATTTGAACAAAAATGTAAAGGCTTCTGCAATGATCAGTTTCTGAGAAAACTAGTTAAACTAGGATGAAAATTTGTTACGGACAGACATGCATATGGACAGACAGACACACAAGGGTAAAACAGTAACCCCCCCCCCCTCTCCTTCAGATCAGGTTATGATATTATTTAGTTTTTCTACGAATGAAAGTTTTTTTTCGTTTTTTTTCTCTTTTATTTGAAATCAAATGATCACAGACTTATGACCAAAAAAGTTTGTTGTGAAAGCAATTAATCACTTTTGGAGTTTCCTACAACTTTCCATAAAAGGAAAGGCTGACCAAAAAATAGCCGATTCACTTTAATTTTACTCATATTTGTCCCCTGAGGAAGCAATGTGTCTAGTAATATGAATACTCAGACTTGTAAGTCAGAAGAATGTAAACCATCAACAGTAACAGAGCCTGATACTCCTATTTCTGATCTTGAGTCATTTGTTTGTTGACATAAAACAGAATGTTAAGAAAAAAAATAACAAGAGGCCCAGGGGCTACAGCGCTCACCTGAGCACATCGGGCTTAAATTTACTCCCCCCCCCAGGCGGTTATCATAGAATCTACACTATCTGAGGATGATTCCATATAAATATCACTAATATAGCTTTGAAGTACTTGAAAAGAAGATTTTAAAAGGTTTCCCAATATATCCTTATGTAAAACTTGGGTCAGCCATTTTTGCCCCACCTTAGCCCCGGGGTCATGATTTGAACAAACGTGAATCTGCACTTCCTCAGAATGATTCCACATGAGTTTCATCTTTCCTGGCCCAGTGGTTCTGGAGAAGAAGATTTTTAAAGATTTTTCTAGACTTATATATTCCTATGTAAAACTAGGGTCAGCCATTTTGGCCCCACCCTTGCCCCGGGGGTCATGATTTCAACAAACTTGAATCTGCACTTCCTGAGGATGATTCCTCCTGCGTTTCATCTTTCCTGGCCCAGTGGATCTGGAGAAGAAGATTTTTAAAGATTTATCCCATATTTTTCTATGTTATACTAAAGTCGGCCATTTTGGCCTCACCCTTGCCCTAGGGGTCATGATTTGAAGAAACTAGTATCTGAACTACATGAAGATGATTCCACATGAGTGTCATCTTTCCTGGCCTAGTGGTTCTGGAGAAGAAGATTTTTATAGATTTTCCCCATGTATTCCTATGTAAAACTTGGGTCGGCCATTTTGGCCCCACCCTTGCCCTGGGGGTCATTATTTGAACAAACTTGAACAACACTACCTGAGGATGATTCCACATGAGTTTCATATTTCCTGGCCCGGCGGTTCTGGAGAAGAAGATTTTTTAAAAAGCCATTAATTTTTAACAAATTCATGATTATGTCCCTGTGGAAAAGGGTGTGGCCCTTCATTTGAACAAATTTGAATCCCCTTCATCCAAGAATGATTTGTGCCAAGTTTGGTTGAAATTGGCTCAGTGGTTCTTGAGAAGAAGTTGAAAATGTGAAAAGTTTACAGACAGACATACAGACGGACAGAGAGACAGACAGATGGACAGAAGGATGCCGAACAAAATATGATCAGAAAAGCTCAATTGAGCCTTCGGCTCAGGTTAGCTAATAAAGTTGAAAAATTTTATGTGTTAATTAGTTTTATTTGATTCATTTCAATGCTACTCGAGAAAAAAATATGTCAAGGTTCCAAATTCTTTTTTTTTTTTTTTTGACTGCCCAATGAATATTTTTGTGTCAAAAAATTGTGAACCAAAAAAAAAATGTTGGCATAACCCTTGTCTTCACACCCTAAATGTGTTAAGCTAATAAACTAAAAGTTTCAATATTTATGAAAAGAGAGGTAGATTCTGTGAGACAGACAGACAAACAAAGTGATTTCTAAGCAACCCCCTAATGTGTTTGAGGGGTGTTGAATATAACTAACTAACACTTACTGTAGCCCAGGGTTATATAAAAGTAAACTTGAAAAATTAGATTCTGTGAGACAGACAGACAGACAGTTTTATTTGAGCAACCCCCTAATGTGTTTGAGGGGTGTTGAATAATTTTTAAAGATTTTTGTGTATATATTTTTATTTTGTACTTTGTACCAGATTATATACACCCTTGCCCCCGGGGGTATTTTTTTCAAGGAGTTGAATCTGATTGTTCCCAAAAATATTTTTTTGTTCTAAAAATAAATGAAGCCCATCAGTAGTTATATACGGCGTGCCAGAAGGTTTAAAATATATTTTAGACAGATAGCTCCATCTACAGACAAATAAAAGTTCCATCAGTACCTTGTCCTCAAAGTTAAGATTTTTGAATAAAATTTAACATAATTGGCAACTATTCTAGAGCATCCATTGTTTCTTGTTGTTTACAAATGTCCCAAGAACATTTTACACTTTTAAACCGTTAAAAATTTCATTCTAAAGTTTTTCAATAATGAAATTTAAAATATATAAAATTAACATTGTGATAAATTTTTTTTGGAAGCATACAGTTGCCACAATTTCCTTATTAATCATCAACATTTTTTTCTTTAGAATGACATGTGTCGTTTTACAACATATTCTAAATGACGTCCATTGAATTGAAATTGTTTGAACACAATTCCTGAAGATTTTATTTACCAAGCTGTAAGTATAACATATATTCTAACAGTTTAACTTCAAATACCTTCACAAACATGTAAATTAGTTCCTATGTTTAAACTTTTTGTCTTATGGTACTAATGATTTTGAAAGTAGCAATTTAAGACCAATAGTAAAATTTTACAATTTCTACCAGCTCTTCACATGAAGGTTCCATATCAAAATATGATGACGTCATTAGGACATCATAATTACCTGACTCTTGAATAAAAAGTTTCATATGTCCCAGCGGTTAAAATGTTTTTGATAAAGAAGTTGACAAAATATCTTTGTGAATGCTATTAATTTTATAAAGTTATAGGTGATTAAAAGTGAAACATATGTTTTGGGACACCCTGTATGTCAAATAAAAGAATTACCTACTTGGTATTAGTTATAAGGGCCAATTTTTTTTCTCATTTCAAGTCTTATTTTTGCATTATGCACTTCAAGGTTAACATGTATTAAATTCTCAAATTTCATTTATCACTTCCTACTCACTAATAATTTAAATATTTCTTTCATGTTTTTAATTATCCTGAAGAAATATTATTATTTATTATAATATACACAATACCGACAAACCATAATGCAGAGCAAAATCATGTATATACTGTAAAAGCACAAATTTTCATTGGGGATTTAATTTCGTTTATTTCGTTGTTAACGATTATCAACAAAATTAAATCCCACACAAAATTTTTTACGACTTAAAATTAAATAGGGTTATATATTTTCTAAACAACGAAATTAAATCCCAACGAAACTTTTCCTGATGACAAATCAATGAAATTTTATGCCCACAAAAATTTGTGCTTCGCAGGTACGATAAGGTTTCCCAGAGAATATTGTAGTGTACTCTGTGCATGAACTTCTCTGAACTACAAATGTATGACGTCATAATTGAAAATGACGTCAATATCACTGCAAACTTGAGCTGTAATGATGGGGAAAATGTCATAAACTTTACACCTTTATTTCAATCTGCATAAAAAGTTGCAGAATTTAGTTTAAAATAAACTGTTTTTATCACTTCTTTTAATGTAATATATCAAAAATATAGGTAACCTTGCTTTGTTACAGTTTAAGAGTCATGACAGTGTGTTCATTTTCCAGTATGTAAATATACTAATGTGTTTACCCTTTTTTATAAAACTGGACAAAGGCACAATTCAAAATATGTGTGTAAAAGAGCCTGGCACAGGTTGTTTATGAGGATTTCATGCACAATCTTTTATTATGTAAAAGAGTTTCCACTCTAACTGAATCTTGCTTGGGAAATATGTATGGTGGCTTTGTTTTAATGGTGGCTTTTTTAAAACACGCACGATATTCGATGGAAAATACCCTCAGATTTGCCGGTGAAGAAGTTAATCTGAAATAAATTGTTCCAAAGAAAAGTAACTTTTCCCAAGTACATTTCGGTTTCAAAGGGATGCAACAAGTTTATTTATATGAATAAAAGTAAATAATCATTGTGTTATTAACCTGCGTGGAAGTGATTTATGTGAAACATTTCAAAAAAAAGAAATACCGTCACATGATTAACAAGGTCATTGACAATGGCAAATTGTTTATATATAGCCTTTCAAGGATCCTCTTATGAATTTGCAATGAAGGTAACATAACTTAAAAATAAAACTATAAATTAACTTTGCAAAAGACTGTTACGTTTTGAATGCATAATAAGCTCCGGGTAGCCTTAACAGTATTGCGTTCTACAGTATGCAGAAAGGGAAGGTTAAACTATATTAAAAATATGACAAACCATAATACAGGAAAATCATGCATTTACATGTATCTAAAGTCATTGTTATATTTCCTATTTAATATCAATTAACTTCCACGATTAACGGACAAATGATACAAACAAAACATGTAATTAAGGGATGGTCATGCCTGGATTGGTATAAATTTTGTTATTTATCTAATTTCATTGAAAATGAAGCAAATAATATATTTCTAGAGTGTAAAGAAATTGAAAACCTTCTATGATGTTCAAAAGTCTGCCTGTCTGAATCCATTTTATGCCCACAAATATTTTTCACTTCAAATCCTATTATTGTGAAACTTTGAAGGTTAAATTTTAAAAATATGAAACTGGATTTTATTCATAATAACAACTCATGCATTTTATGTATATTATTACCAAAAGTTTGTTTTTCCTATATCATATCTGTCCTTAAATTGTTAAAAGCTTAATAATGATTAAAAAATAACAACTGTTACAGACTTTTGGTAAAATCTTTCAATGAGGTAATTGTTGCCTCTCGTTCAAGGGCAAGATCAAAGATTTTAAAAAGTGGTCAAACTTCAAGATCAAGGTAAAAAATCATAGTGTATTTAGAAAGGTCTTGTCACATATAATAAGTTTTAATTATTATTCAAAAGTTATGGCCAATTTAAGTTGTTTTTTTTTTTTAAAGAAGTTCATACATCAAGGTGATGAGTTCAAAAATTGGTGTTTTTAAAAAAAATCTTAAATTTTCACATTCAACACACAGGTTTGATATGAATTAAAGCCTCTTCTCTTCTCAATTTGAAATGTCATGATCATGGTTCTTTTTTGAAAAGTAGGTCAAACCTCAAGGTTATTATAGTCATGAGGGAAAAAATCATAGAGTTCTTGTCAAAAATAATATACATATTTTCATATGTGAGACATGAAAGCCCCATCCCTTCTCATTCAAAAGATATGACCAGGTTTGAAGTGGAGACAGATAAACTGTCAGACTTACAGACTGACAGACGGACAGACAAATGAGATTTAATATGACTTCCCTCACCTTCGTGAAAGTGGCAGACAAGAACGTCCAGGCAAAACTATTTTGAATATTTTCTTTAATATTAAGCTTCTACAAATCTAAAATTACTGTCAAGCTCATTATAAGAAGGTCTACTAGACCAAGTTAAGTCCACAGTTGCATGTATATAATTTTAGTTATGCCATAATTATGGGATGGTCAATATAATTCATATTTTGAAAAACTGTTTACAGCTAGGGTAACGGGCAGACATACAGACAGATGGAGGGACAATGGACAAATAAGTCAAGATCTTCTGGTCTAATCAGTTAGTAGAAGAGCCATGTTACACAGATTGAGACCTGTTTGTAAACAGTCCCGTATACAAACAGTCCGGGCGGCTTGGACACAGGCTCACGCACGGATTCCGTCTCCAGAAACCCGTGCTTTAGCAGGTGGAGAGCTGCAAATTTTGTCTTATACTCGGCACTTACAGGGCCATTGAGCAGAGAGGGGTCTTTTTCTTGCCAGCACCTACTGCGACATGGATCTCGCTTTAACACAGTCTCATCTAAAGACCGGACTCCCATCCCACAATGGGATTCGAAACGACGACGTTAGGATTGACTCCTTATGGATCCACGCCTCTACAGCAGACACTTTTACTTAACCATTGTGCCACACTTTTAATTTTTAGCGACTTTTTTTTAATAGTGTATACAAGAAACTGTGCATGATTATTTATTTATTTTCTTCTCAACTTAACGTATACGTACTGTATTTTTTAACTAAGTACATGTATGTAAGGGCCATCGGCCCGATGGCTGATATTTGTTGTCTTTGGCCAATCTCCATATGAGTGAAAAATTCTCGAGAGGAATGTTTGACAACTTAAAACAATTAACCACACAGATTTGAGAATTTTATATTAACATATAATAATGGTAAACAATAATTACAGCTGGTTGGTATGTAAATAATCATCTCTGCATATTGTACAGTTTGTCTGCATTATAACAGGGACATATATACTTATAGTACATAGGTCTGTGATAATACATTATATATTATACAGTGCAAAGTTTCCAAGTTTGACTTTTGTTCTTGATGAGGCCCCTATATATATACATCTATACACCCTTAAAATGTGGATTTATATGTATGCCAGGCCAGGATGACCTTTCAATATTTACTCTGATTGGACAGTAGGTCTATGTGCACTCACTATGACCTTCCTACCGGAAGTCCTTCAATTTTCACCCAAAATGCCAATACACATGTCAATATCTAATTTGTAGATTCACATTAAAACTAAAAAATGTGACAAATGGTACCTAATATACACGTGCATACATGCGAACAAGTATTTCCAAGTGTTAAATTACCAGTCTAGCTATAAATCTCTGTTTTGCTGCAGGCCAACAATGGCGTCAAGAATGTTCGACTACTCACTGCGAGAATTGTTTTCCACAATAACCCCTATAAAGTAATAAACTGATGAATATAACTACTTCAATATAAACTTACCTCGCCCAGAAGAAATCTTCTTCTGTGCAAGATGTCTTGAAGAATGCAGTGAAAGCGCTGAGTAGATGCAATGCAGAAGCAATGACAATAGTGACCGATATTGACAAAATGGCAATTTCAATCTGACCTTATAACCCAGGTCACGTGATCAAAGTTAAACAGTCTCCATGCAGAGCGTAGTGATTTTGGAAGATCTATCCACCTAATTCTATGAAAAGAAACTTGAAGGTGCGATATGCAATGTAATCCCTCAAAAAATATATAAAATTCTAAAAATTAAATTCCCCTCTCGGGAACCAATGCATGAATTTATGTAGTTACCTGGCAAACCACAAAGAAACCGGGATGTATGGGGGGGGGGGCAAGAAGGTCTTCAGCTTATTTTCTTAACAATATTTGCAAATAAAATTCTTTTCCCCAACATGTTCATTGAAAGGCACAAGTTTATGAATCCTGCCCACATCCCAACTTTTTCTTTTATCGTTATTAAATTATGGCTATATGTCGATATATCAAAAATAGTAACAGTTGAAAATTTAAGTGTACAACCTACATGTTATTTGCGGAACTATGGGGGTTTAAGGGTTTGGACCCCTTTTTCAGAGAGAGAGAGAGAGAGATTTAGAGAGAGAGAGAAAAAAAAAATTGACAGAGAGAGAGAGAGAGAGAAGCGATTTCTGTCATATAGAATGATATTTTTAGGTCTATTTTACAAAAAAAAATAGTACTTTAAGTTCTGTCCTTGTAATTAATTTCCTCTGTGTTGCCTAGGCCACCAAACCATGGCTAACTTCGAAGACTCCGACCACCCACAAGTAACATGCATGCAAGGTTTCACTTATACCCCATTCATACGACAAAACTTTGCTTATACATGTGTGAAAATTTACTTCAGAAATAAGGTATCATTTTTAAACATCTATCGGGATATAAATACGGGTTCAATTGGTCACGAGATTAAATTCCATAAAGCAATCAATGAAGAGAAAGGTTATTTACATAATTGTCCCCTACAGAATGTTGTAATATGTAAGTTTTGATTTGGAGAGTCCCCACACCTCTTGTTGCTGAAATGTCAAAATACATTAATTTCGCATTTGAATACCCCCCCCCCCCCCTTCCCCGAAGAAGGGCTTTTAGGACATGGATTCTTTTTTATGCCCCCGAAATCGAAAAATCGAGGATATATAGTGTTTGCCCTGTATGTCCGTCTACCTGTCTGTTTTCCGCAAAATTTTAACCTTGCCCATCACTTTTGATTAGATGGGGCTATGACTTTTATATTTCACAAGTGTATTTCTTTCTATGGGTACCAAATTTTGACTTCTGACTTTGATCTTGGGAGTTTGACCCACTTTTACAAAAAGAAAACTTTAACTCTGGCCATAACTTGTGAACAGTTGATGCTAGGACTTTAATTCATACATCGCATGAGTATTCATTGCGACAAGATCTTTCAACAGGTATAATCATTGTTTACCTTGACCTCAGACTTTGATCACTTTTAAAAATCTTTATCATTATCTATAACGTTTGATCGAACAGGTACATATAGTTCTAGCTAAGGCTTTCGTGTTTTACAAGTGTATTCCCTCTGAAAAGAACTTCCTTTGAATACCAACTATTTTGACCTTTTGACCTTGACCTTGGAGTTTGACTTGCAATTGAGAAACTTAAACCTTCGTAATAAACTGCCATATGGGGGCATCATCGTTTCACAAACATACGAGGGGCATTTCAAAAGTTCTGGCAACTGTTTAATTAAAGATTAACCGTTTTACGGAAATTATTGAGTTTGATATCATTGGAAAGATCAGAAAAATATATACCTATTGTGACGTCACTTTATAATTTTTATGGCCTGGATATCCACTATCTGAAAAATAATCCCCTTTCGTGTTCATGTTCTTCTTCGCCCTATAACTATAGTCCTGCTGGACACGTTATTACAGGTGACGTAAAAATAGTTCGTAATGAGGACCTTAGATCACTTATTTTAAAAGGTCCTAAATATAGGGAACCCCGATCCTTCAACTGGCGTCGGAATTTCATAAATATTATGGATTCTGTTGAAAATTACGCCAGACGATGGGCTAGATATGAAAAAGAAGACATTGACACCTTGTCAGAATGGATTAAATGTATCAGATCCATGTTAAAGTCACGTATTAAAAGATTGAGGGGCAAAATGAAAACCATCTATCCTTCTGTGTTCAATAAACCAGAAGTGAAAAAAGAATTAGATAGATTACACGATCAGTACGTACTGGTTCCTGCCGACAAAGCAGGTAACAACATTGTCTTCGTTTGTAAGGCTTTTATTATACCCCCCGCTTGAAAAGCGGGAGGGTATATAGTAATCGTTAATTCCGTCCGTTACCGTCTGTTACGCTTTGGGGTAAATCTCTTATCCGCAACTCCTCTCATACCACTGGATGAAATTTGATGAAACTTTCACAGAATCTTTATTACATGTTGCCATTGTGCACCTCCTATTTTACTTTTTGATCTGGCACATATTTTAGGTTTCCCGGCCACAGGAAAACATGGACTTTTTCACCAGTTATAACCATATGGGAGGCGGGGGGTATCATTTAGTGAGCTCATGCTCACAGTACCTCTAGTTTTTGTAATATACGTATTTATTGATCAGTCTGACTAAAACCAGTCCTTACTATTTTACTTGTAACAAAGTGAAATACTAGGGATAGCTTGAGTCATACTGTTTTATTGATAAACTTATATGTTAAGAAAAAGACAACGGACTAGAAAAACTTAACATGTACTGACAACGGACATTTTGATTATAAATTGCGATTTCTTTAAGCCTGCTATCAAGAATAGGCTGTCAGTTGCATAACACATGTAAAATTAAGTTTTTCTTCATATTTCAAAATAAAAGGACCATTTTGATAAATTTTACGTAAGAAATATTAAAATTTCAGGCTGAATGATGACTTCACACATGGGCATGTGATTGCCAACGCAAACTCCTCTTTTATTACTTCATTTTAACGGCTGAAATTCATACAACACCAAAAGGGGTGTCAGTCCTATTCCCCATTGCAATTTCAGACATTGGTTGAAATTATTATACCCCCCGCTTGAAAAGCGGGAGGGTATATAGTGATCGGGATTTCCGTCCGTCCGTCTGTCTGTCCGTCCGTAATTGTCCGTCCGTCCGTCTGTTACGCTTTTTCTCTGCAACTCCTCTTATACTACTGGGTGAAATTAAATGAAACTTTCACAAATCTTTATTACATATTGCCATTGTGCACCTTATTTTACTTTTTTATTCGACATTTTTAGTTTTCTCAGAGCAAAAAATGGACATTGCCATTTTTTGTTTACCTAAGACGTCACATAATAGAAGCTTCAACATTATATAAACATTACCGTAAAACAATTAAAGCAACATAGAAGAACTTGGATTTAATTCTACAAGTGGTACCTACTCATACTTATACTTCTCTTTCTAAGGAAGAAATTCTTCAAAATCACCTGTCAGTTTTGAATACTTTTAATATTCCACAGAGCTAAAATGAATTTGAACTACCTTATATATATTGGATTCCGAAACGTCATAAGAATCCTTACAAACAAAGATACATTGCAGGTTCCAGTAAATGTTCAACCAAGCCTCTTTCGTTACTTCTCACTAAAATATTGACAGTAGTGAAGGAAAAACTTCAAGAGTACTGTACAACTATATATTCAAGAAGTGGTGTAAATCAGATGTGGATACTTAAAAATTCTAAAGAACTTTTGGACAATTTGAAATCACAAGACTTTACAAAAATCAACAGCATAAAAACTTACGACTTTTCAACTTTATACACAACAATTCCCCACGACAAATTAAAATCCAGGCTTTTTGATATCATTGACAGCTGCTTCTTCAACAAAAATGGAACTCGTAAGTTTACTTACCTCGTCATTGGTCATTTGAAAAATTATTTTGTTAAAACAGATTCTGATTGCACACATAAGTACTCTGAAGTTGACATCAAGAAGATGCTTGAGTTTCTGATTGACAATATCTATGTGGTTTTTGGAGACCAGGTATTCCAACAATCTATTGGAATTCCCATGGGTACAAATTGCGCTCCGTTATTAGCAGACTTATTTTTATATTCATATGAAGCAGAATTTATGCAAAATCTTTTACGTGAAAAGAAGAAAACACTTGCTGTGGCCTTCAACGTGACATTTAGATATATCGACGACGTATTGTCAATTAATAATGATAATTTCCATTCCTACGTCGACACGATATATCCTGGTGAGCTTGAGATAAAAGATACCACAGAGTCCGACACTTCTGCTTCATACTTGGATATTTTACTTGAAAAAGACACTAATGGTAATCTAACTACCAAGCTATATGATAAACGTGATGACTTTAACTTTTCTATCGTCAACTTCCCTTACTTATACAGCAATATACCTTTATCACCTGCATACGGAGTATTTATATCTCAGTTGATTCGATACGCAAGAGCATGCTCTACGTATGAACAATTTCTTAAACGAGGTAAATTATTGACAAGCAAGTTGATGAAACAAGAATATCAACAGTCTCGTTTAAAGTCATCATTTCGTAAATTCTATGGTCGATACAATGACCTTGTCAGCAAATACAATTTATCATTGAATGAAATGCTGACTGACGTTTTTCATACCAATTGTTAGTCCATTATTTATACACTGAATTGACCACGGATTTTTTCCGTTATTTCCTGATTATGACAACGAGCACACGGCGGGTGTGACCGGTCGGCAGGGGATGCTCACTCCTCCATGGCACCTGATCCCACCTCTAATGTTTCGGAGGTCCGTGTTTGCTCTGCTCTTATTTTGTATATTTGTTTAATGGACATTGAGATTGAATACTGTTCGTTATTTCCATATCCTTCTGTAATAACTCCGAAAATGACGTCAGAATATAGAATGTTTAGCATACTGACCATAAAAGTGACGTAACGAAAGACACAATTAGATCAATTTAAAATTTTCAAGACAACGTTTGCTCATTACTCAGACGCAAGTTAACAGACGAAAATGCCAGTTTGTGGAATGTTTACATAGACTATAATCTATCATATGGTATTTTATTTTGGAGATCTTTTTGTTCTGAAATGGTGTTAGCGAGTGTAAAAATTTGCATGGTTTTATCAAATCTCGCTCATGTCTGAGTAACTTATATTCATTTTTTGGATTCAAAAGTCAAAAGCTGAAGTGAGTTTTGGGGCGCCGAAGTTGAATTTATAAATATGAAAAAATAAGCACAGAATCCAGTCGGGGAGAAGATTTAGTACATTTTATTCGTAAACGGTAAGAGTCCTGTTGCTCAAAATATATTTGATGAAAACTGCATTAATATACTTCAGTTTAATACAGAACATGTTTTATTTCAAACAATGGAGAGCCATATAAAAGACCGAAAAGCCAGACGTATCATGTAAATAAAACTTTTCAGATTAAAATTTTCCTTGAAATATTTTTTCAAATAAGCCTTTGACAGAACTTTTAAGATCGTCTCAAGTGGATAAAAACGCGACTTTTCAGTATGCTAAACATTCTATATTCTGACGTCATTTTCGGAGTTATTACGTCATAAAAATTATTAAGTGACGTCACAAAATATGCATATTTTTCTGATCTTTCCAATGATATCAAACTCAATTATTTCCGTAAAACGGTAAATCTTTTAGTAAATAGTTGCCAGAACTTTTGAAATGCCCCTCGTATTTTGTTCATTTTTTTTAACTCTTTGGAAGCTTTTGAAAACTTTCGCCAGTTTGACGTGATTGTGGTGTGATTCTGTGCATCAGTGTAAGGGACACTTACCTGAACCCCCCCCCCCCTTTACAATAATAGCTGGATCCGGTCCTGCACGTACAGCCAACACACCGTTCTACTTAAATAGGAGATAGGACCTTTACATGTATTCAGTTTTATTCATTCGATTATCTTTGTATTATGAACACTATCACATTTACTAAATAAATAACGTTTCTCTTAACGCTCTCTTAGAGGCATCTATTCGAAAAGTGTAGGTGGCGGTCAAAGCGCGGCCGTTTGTTGGTTTTTCATTTCTGTCTTGACATTCAAGCCTTTTAACCTCCAAATCCGTCTTAGGTACATCCTCGGTGTTACAGGGCGTAGACCACGTCCACGGCTGTGACAGTCTTCCTCCTGGTATGCTCGGATCACGTTCTCCGGGGTAACCTCAGAACTCCACGAGTTTCCTCGTATATCAGAGTGGAGGTTCGATCGTTTGACACCACCACAGCGAGCGTATAATCGGCTTGGTGATACCCTGTACGTTGTCTCTCAGGACTTTTCTGTGACGCTTACCGGCTCGATCCTTTTCCGAGACCTTTTTCTCCTTTGGCCTGTCTAACCACTTTCCTTGATCAGTCGATGATACTGTTGTGAGGACAGCGTGTAATTCGTTTTACTTATAGGCCAAATTAACGACCCGTTAGAGCGCATGTTGCTTTGAAAAGTTCGGTTCATTACCGAAGCTGCATTTGTTACACACTCTCTCATTGGTCAGCTTGGGTTTCGGAATTTTTACATTTCTTACCCCACGGTGAATTGTGAATTTCAATCATTTTAGTTTTTCTTTTAAAATATTTTTTGTTCCTACAGAAAAAAGCTAAAACAGTCCGAATAAAATGAAAACCATTGTAGCCGAAGCTACTTTTACCACTGAGAATGATCATTGAAGGCGGGTTCTCCATCCACTTTTTGGTGCAGTGTACTCAATTAAGAAGGGTGGACGGTTGGGCGGTAGCGCATGAAAAAAATTGTACTGAAAGAAGTTCGACCCCCCCCCCTCCCTACACAAAAATAGCATTTTCGGGTTTTGACAATTTTACTTTCCTTTTTTGAATGTCAGGGGATTTCTTTTGCAGGATTGATCCCCCTTTTTTCAAAATCGATGCTACGTCCTTGAGTTAAATTAAGTCAATTGCACATGTAAACAACGTATTTCATATGATTTATGGGGTATATAAAATGTACATCTTAGGCATTTTTTGCCATAAGTCTGTTTAATATGATATAATCGTTGTTATAAATACCAAGACTCTGATAGCAACCGTAACCTAAGAAACTCATGTTTCGTCCAAATATATCTGTCAAAAATCACCTTTTGAATATTTTTAATCATTTCTAAGTATTACACTGTATATAATTTATCGATAGACGCATCGTCACATTCCAAAATGAACACAGTCTGACTAATGAATTATTTGAAGCATGGAATCTGGAAAATACATGTATATTGACTTGAGATTCGGTACAGGCTTCGAAAACTTTACTATCTATAAATGATTAGAAGACTCTCCTTTAAAATACACATTGCATCATTTATAGAAATTCCTTACTTGTCCCGGGCACATGCACTTTTTCAGAGACTTATAATGAATTTAATACATATGGGGGTCACTGTAGGGTATCAAAAGTTTTATGTTGAAATATATAGGAAAAATCTTTTATTCTTTTTCTCAAGAACCACTGGGCCAGGAAAGCAGAAACTTGTGTGGAAACATCCTGGGGTAGTGTAAATTCTAAATTGTTCAAATAACCCCTGGGGATAGGGCAAGATCACAATAGGGAATCAAATTTTTACATAGAAATACATCTATGGTAAAAATCTTTAAAAATCTTCTCAAGAACCAATTGGCCAGAAAAGCTTATACTTGTGCGGAAGCATCCTCGGGTAGTGTAAATTCGAAATTGTTCAAATCATGACCCCTGTGAGTAGGGCAATAAGGAATCCAAATTTTACATTGAAATTAATTTTTAGGAAAAATCTTCTCAAGAATCACTGTGCCAGAAAAATTCTACAGAGTACCTTATTTGAAAGCATCCTGGGGTAATGCATATTTTAAATTGTTCAAATCATGACCCCCAGGGGTGTAGCGGGGGTCAATTTAAGGAGCCCAGGTTTTGCATTGAAATATAAAGTGTAGATTCTAAGTTGTTCAAATCATTGCAACGGGGGAAAGTATGGGCGGCGGAAAGGGTAAAAAAAAGACGTTTGTGCAAAACTAACAACTAATTTTATAAACATAATGAAATATAAAACAGACAACCTTAAAAACAAAATCAGCAGACTCGTTTGCAAAATCAACAGACTCCGATGCAAAACCAACAATCACCAATGCCAAACCAACAATTATTTACTGAATTGTCGCCAGATGGCGCGCAAAAAACATATATTACCTGAATTAACGCTAGATGGCGCGCAAGTTTTTCTACGTCATCATTATTCTTTGTACTATCATAGGAACATAAATGGATGAGGGCCACAACTTGACCTTCACTCTATTATTGATAATAATAGAGTGAAGGTCAAAAGCCTGAAAAATAGCACATAAAGGAAATTCGCATGCCTCCTTTTCAATGATAAAAATAATAAAAAATCCTCAGGTTTGTGAAACTTTCTGGGTATATAATAAAAGTTTAATGTCAAAAGTTTACAATGATATGCATCAAGGTGCATTTCAAGCATACATTATGCATAGAAATATGTATTGAAATGAGAGGTCATTTTGGTTTGTTTACACATTTTAAGCCAAGCGAGAGCTATTCGGAGGTCATTACGTCAGAAGTTTATTAATAACTAAGGATTTCCACATTGAACACCCCCATTTTTATGTGAATATTTATCTGACACTCTATCATGTGTTAAAAAATATTTTGGAAATGAATCTTTTTTTTAAAAAGTTACAGAGAAAACAAAACATATGTTTTTACTACATAAGTCTATATATAAAATTATGTACATGTAAGCTAATTGAAGTCCGGGTCCAAATCCCGCGAAATTGTTTATCAACATCCATTTTTCAAACCTCGGATGATAGCATCATGTAGGACTTTTAAAATTCAAACATATTAGAGGCAGCAAGACAAACGACTATTACAAGAAACCAGTAGTAGATATTGTTTTTCCCCCAGGAGAAAATTTTTGAAAGGAAAAAATCCCCTTGCACTCTCAAAAAAAGTTCATAAAAATTTTTTTATTGTGTTCATGCATTACACAATTTAAATTCACTTGGCAAGTTGTATACTTTTATCATTTTTGCTTTTCTTTGTACGACTTATAGTGAAGTCTATCAAATATATTTTAGAATAAGTTAACTTAGGAAGCAATCTGATTAAAATGATTTAATCAGATCCTTTGATCCGCTCTCATTAATCGCTACTTGTTTAGCGATCTATGTGCGCGGATCAAAGGATCTGCGCACTTGAAAAAAAAATATCGGCTGGATTGTTTTTATTGGGGTGGACCCCTCCCCCCCTTGACAAACAGGATCTGCGCCTGTACAGATATGAATTATATAGGACAGAAAAGATAAATGCTCTAAGGAACAGGATAATCAAGGTTGGTACTTTTTGCGCAAGGTAGATGATGATAGGGGGGGGGGGGGGTAATCGATATCATTAACTCATGAAGGTTCAGTCAAAGTCTCACAAGATTTTGGTAACTTGTTGATTAAACATAAATTAAAAATGTTTGATAATAAATCTGGAAAACATATTCGATAGGATATTTTTAATTTTATTCAAAAGCTTTACTATGCGTTTCTTTTTCCTCTCAGTATAGTTGAAACCGTATGAGAAATTCAGGGGCGGGTCCAGCAATTTTCGAAAGGTCGATGCCCCAGCACTCATGCATAGAATCACAACAGGACCACTTGAAGTCCGTAACTACATATAGTTATAAGAAAGGGGGCTCCAAAAACAGTTGACAAGCAAAAAAAAAAACAAAACAAAAACAAACAAAAAAACCACCACACTTTAAGTCCTTCTGTGGGGGTAGAGGGGGTTTTCTGTAACTTTTCTCTTCGGACTGCATTATATACTTTCATGTAATGCTTGAATCTGCGCATTTTCCGGCAATAAAAACTTTGGAAGGAGCTTCCAAATCAAAATATTAATTAAAAATACAGCAAAAGATTACTCCCAGAAAAAATAAATACCCTCTATCTGCATTTTTTTTGCATGTTACTTATGAGTGGTCGGAACTCTTAGACGAGGTTGGGAAGGTACACAGAGGAAGGTACGCAAAAATCTACAGATCTACAGAACAGAGCGGACAAAAATTTTCCATTTTTTCAAAATATTAGACTTATTCTATATTTATACAGAAATTTTTCCAACCACCGGAACACCCCTCCCCCCTCTGGATCCGTCAATGAAATTTACGCTATAAGGCTAAAAGGATGAGACTTAATTGTACTCCTGTACAAGATGTGGTGGCATCTTTGCCATGGTATGCGCAGTAGACCTTGTCCCGTGTGCATTTTGCCTAATTTCTCCGAGTCCGAAAACAGTATCGCCCAAACCTGGAGTAATCGCTGTCCTACATTCCTTCACTTTATTTTCAAGCCCCCCCCCCCCCCAAAAAAAAAAACATGGATACACACATCTTGCCTTAATTTTTTATTCTTTATAAATATTTTAAAGTATTCAAGCCATTCCCTTAAATATACACAGGGTCAATCTAATAGTTAAAATGGGTATAAAATGTACTATATACCGGTAGTATATGATCCCTTATTATATACGAATAATTTCGATACCGATAATATATTCTTCAATACATTCCGAGGTTTACCAATTAGATCCTGATATATAATTTCGCATGATTTACGTTCCTATGATAGTACAAAAATAATGATGACGTAGAAAAACTTGCGCGCCATCCATCTAGCGTTAATTCAGGTAATACATGTTTTTTGCGCGCCATCTAGCGAAAATTCAGTGAATAATTGTTGGTTTTGCATTGGTGATTGTTGGTTTTGCATCGGAGTCTGTTGATTTTGCAAACGAGTCTGTTGATTTTGTTTTTAAGGTTGTCTGTTTTGTATTTCATTATGTTTATAAAATTAGTTGTTAGTTTTGCATAAACGTCTTTTTTACCCTTTCCGCCGCCCATAGGAAAGGGCGGGTCACTATGGGATACTAGTATTCAAGTTTTACATTGGAATATAGCTATTTAAAAAAAATCTTCTACTCAAGTACCAATTGGCCAGAAAAGCTTATATGGAAGCATCCTGGGATAGTGTGGATTCTAAATTGTTGAAATATTACAACAGGGGTAAGGTGGAGGCAGGGCACTATTATAAAGTCACGGTGGGGAATCTCGTAGAGAACAAATCACTAAGGTAAGCGATGTGGCCCATTGGCCTCTTGTTACAGTCTTAAAATGCTTTAAGTGTATACATTTTCATTTCGATGCTCCCCTACCACCTAACTTCTAAAAAATTAAGGTCAATTGGAAAATTTCAGGTTTAGGAAATAATGTACCATATTGTAGGAGAAAGATCCGGCTTTTTGTGTAGGGGAGGGGGGGGGGCAGCTTTTTTAGCAGGTTAACCCCACCCCATAAAATATTTGCTGCGGAACTGCTCTCGTTCCTAAAATGTCATTTATTCTCTACTCTAACTTGATCCAACGCACTTTTGAGGAACTTCACTTTAAACCTAACAAATAATTTTCTCTGATTCATAAAAGATTTTCAGAGAAAATAATCCAAAATTAAATACACCTGTTAGATAACAAAATAAAAAAAATGTTGAGATAGATTTAATATAATTGAGATGTTACACTTCATGTTTATCGCCTCATAGGCACTTCGCTCGCCTTGCCCCCCCCCCCCCCCCTCATCCTCTTTCTCCAGGGGTCCACTCCAGTCAAAAAGAAATTTCCAACCCCGAAATTCTTTGACAAGCAAAGAAAATCAATATAGAAATTTAGAAAAACGTAAACTCATTTTCCAAACATGAAAAGTCGACTTGGGATAACTATTTCACATGGAACTGTCTTTTCGAAGAGGGGTCCGCGTTTTTTAAGGGGGTCCAAACTCACTTTTTTGGTTTAATATAATAATACATTCAATATTATACATTTATTGACTGAGTTCGAGGGCAACATGCGTTTTGTCGGACCCAAGAACCAAACTGTCTGCCTGAGGCCGTTAGGCCGAAGGCAGACAGTTTGGTTCGAGGGTCCGACAAAACGCATTTTGCCCGAGAACTCTGTCAATAAATGTTTTGTTATACCTTTCATTTTATTTTAATTTTTTTGATATACATGTATTTTGTGCTGTATTCCGTGTTGTAACATCAGATCTGTCACTGTTTAACACCAACGAATGAAAATCGGATTAAGCTCCGCCCATTCTGTGACGTAAGTGGTCCAACATCTCTCCGAGCGGTCCAACATCTCACGCAGCGGTCCAACATCGATTTTTTTATGCCCGCTCAGCAAAACATTAAAAATGTTGGACTTTTTTTCGTATAGATTTGTATAAGAACTTATTTTTAAAGGTATAACAATAAAATTTACTTTGACATTTCGGTATACTTTATGCAAAATCTCTACAATTTACAACAAAGAGACTGTCTAGTATGTGTCTATATAAATAGCATACAAACACTGAAGAGGGCAAAAAGGATAATTTTTTCATACTTTATAAAAATTTTCGATATGAATGGGTCTCGCTCCATTTTTTTTGAAAGATAATCCTAAAAGTTTGTAATAAAACATGTATATTTTTTCGTTACAAAAATATGGCGCAAAGACCCACTACACTTTTATGACAACACATTCGCATTTTCCAGGGAATAGCTGAAGTCCATGTATTCAATGGTCATATCACAAACATGATGTTAATAATGTCAAATATCACAATGAGATGTGTAGCGTAGTGGTTATCATGTTAGTCTCATAGCAAAATTATTCATATAATTTTTTGATAAGAAATTAAAAAAAAATTAAAGATTTTTTTTTATCATGATTTCATAAAGGAGATGGGCGCATTTGTACAAAACATTTTCTTAAATGTCCATGATTTAGTTGGCTGAACATAGCTGGTCAGATTTTACAAACACGTCCATAGTTTTTTCTTTGTCCCCTGCTTGAAAAGTGAGGGATGTTAATATGGGTTTGTCCATCCGTCTTTCTGTCTGTCTGTTTGTAACGCTTTCGTTTCCACGCGATATCTCGGGAACCCTTTGAGCTTTTGCAATGAAATTTAGTATAGCAACTCCCTATGGACTAATGAATAATGAATGTTGATTTTGAGGTCAAAAGGTCAAAGGTCATAAATAAGCAAATTCTGTCTGTTATAACACTTTCGTTTCCACACGATATCTCTAGAACCATTTTAGCTATTGCGCTTAAATTTTACTTAACACCTCCCTGTGGCCAAATGAAGACCCCTATTGATTTTTAGGTCAAAAGGTCAAAGTTCAAGGTCTTAAATTGATACATTCTGTCTGTGTGTAACATTATCATTTTCGGGCTATATTTCAAGAAAGATTTATGCAATGTAATTTTATACCAAAACTCACTAGGACCTCTCTCACCCCTCTCAAAGTGCCCCGCCCTGTTTGTTATACATGTATTAGTATTTATAGTATAACATGTCGCTATTTTTAGCACAGGGGCATGAGGAGAGTCATTGCGTATGAAACAGGTTCTCGGCGGACTTTATGTTCTTATTACATCTGTTAGAACTGTTTAATAAAGGCTAAATATATCAAACACCATGGATTGTGTAAAATTTTGACAATACCGAACATGAATACTCAGCTACTTACTCTCAGCCATGAATTATTGGAGAATTTACACTCAAACACTCAAACTGATTTTATTATACTAGACTTCTCAAAGGCATTTGATAAGGTGCCTCACCAGAAGTTGCTGAGGAAGTTGGATAATTATTGGATACGCGGTAACACCTGGATATGGGTCTCTGCTTTTCTCAGCAACAGAGTTCAACAGGTTGTCCTTGATGGTGAGGTATCCAGTCCAATGCCTGTGGTCAGCGGGATTCCGCAAGGGTCAGTCCTTGGGCCCCTTCTATTTTTAATCTTTATAAATGACCTACCATCTTCTGTTACATCAAATACAAGGCTCTTTGCCGATGACTGTATCTTGTATCGACCCATTCATAATCAAAATGACTGTGTAATTCTTCAAAAAGATCTTGACTCGTTAGCTAATTGGGAACATATCTGAGGAATGCAATTTCATCCTCAAAAATGTAATTCACTCAGTATTACCAGATCTCGCACACCAGCAACATATACCTATAATCTGAAAGGACACACATTAGAATCTATAAAGACAGCAAAATATCTAAGGGTAACATTATCCTACAACATGTCCTGGGAACCGCATATTAATATAACTTCTAAGGCAAATAAGATACTGGGTTTTCTAAAAAGAAATTTGCAGGTAAAAATTGAAGAAACAAAATCTTTGGCTTATAAATCAGGTCAGGTCTAACCTCGAATACTGTTCTTCAGTTTGGGCACCTCATACCAAAAAAAAAGATAAACTAGAAAATGTTCAAAGACGAGCTGCAAGCAGGGGCGTAGCCAGAGTACCTTTGATACGGACGCCTGAATAGGCGAAGATAAGGGGGCCGCCTTAGGGCCCCCAATGGTAGATAGTCGGAAGTCCTGATGGGGGCCCAGGGGACGAAGCCCCGGAAGCTGGTGAATTTTCAACGATTTTGACAATCTCCCATGCAGAGTTGTCGTTCTTTCCTATCTCATACATGTATGAGCCGATGGTAGAGAGTGCGATTTTGATGTGCAAATTTGACCCTTCTGATAGCATTTTTCTGACACTTTTTCAGTTTGTTAAGCAGCCACATTTGAGGCATGTTCTTTCCTTGTACATGTTGTACAAATGCGGACAAACAATCAAAATGAGAAAGGATATGTCCAAAAGTGTTGTTTTACGAACCCACTAAAACACGGGGTATAGGCGTAACGGACCCTTTTCGTTGTAACGGATACTTTCAGAGAAATTAACGGATACTTTCAGCTCAATTTCTACAATAAAAAATGGAGTCCTCAACAAAAAAGGACTCGTGCAGACAAAGGAAACGGTAAGTTTATCAAATAATGTTTCTACGGAATATAAGTGATGTTAATCTTCACCATGAACATAATGTTTATTGCTATGTTTCCGTTGCTTTAGCTCAATTAGCCTTTTAATTTGATCAAATTTGTCTACACATGAACGGAGTCCGTTTTAACTAAACCGGCGGTATCATAATGTAAGATAAACGTATAGATAATATCTTGTGAATGCAACAAACCAACCAATGTTAATGAATCATGAAACAATGCAGTAATTCCAATAAAAAGCCCCTTACTTTTTTTATGGAACGGACCCTCTTTGACATACGGCATTTCTGGCACCGGACCCTTTCAGTTTAATTTCTTAAATATTGAAGATACCTTGAAACTTTTACAATTTTCTTACAGAAAGAAAAAAATGTCAACACTGTGGTTGAATAAACCCTAAAAAACGAAAATACAACTCTACGTCAATTATACATACACCAGAGAATCCTGGAATAAACCATGAGTGGCAAGATATTTGTAATGCTCCAAGAAAACGAAAGAAAAGAAAAAAGAAAGGCAAAAGATGTCTTTTTGACGAAACGTTTGAACAGACAGTGAAGACCATCCAAGAAATGGTACCAAGTATAGTTAATAATTTACAGAAAGATGGATTACTGGCAGATTTTATAAGTCTTCTAAGGCTTATCAAAGATGGCAAATTTTCCTTCCAAAATATTTCATTTCGACTAATGTTAGGGGAACTGTTTTGCACACATTTTTTAATTACCTGTACTTAAAATGTGTGCAAAACGGGAACAAACCGCGAGATGGTATTATCTTGAGTCCCCTGATCAAATGTTTTATTCGGAGGAGACAAAAATGTTTTGGAAAGTGTTATATCGTCTTTTCCATGCCAAGGTACTAAGATTTATGTCAGGAAAATCACATGATTCATGTCCGCTGAAAACCGAAATTGACGGAATCGGGGCCATTGATTGGTTTTCTTACCCGGAGTTCAATGAGAAACGTCAAAAACTGGAACCGAAATGTGTGGATGCACATCACTTGCTTTTTAATTTGAGATCAAAGGTGTGCAAGGAAGGATTGCAGAATATTAATAAGAACGCTTGGGTAGCTGTTGCAGAGTATGACAGAGATGTAATTAGCAAAAGTCTTGTAGTCGATCTAATAGACAAGCAAAACAATGCTTTTGCAAAGCGTACTTTTTCAGTTGAGGTTGAGACTGTTATGAGAAACCTTGGGTACTCAAACGAGGCTGATTTTTGTAAACTAGTGAGAGACTGGTATGAAGCCGAAGACTCCCCGGGAATCTCAGCAAAAGTGCGTGTTGAAAATAAAATTCGTTTGAAAGAGTACTTGTTAAAGGATGTTGATTTTGGAAAGTTTCCAGGGTATGGAATGTATATTAAAGGTTTTCCCAAAGGCATGTTTGAGAGCTTTATTCAAAGAATAGACACTACACTTCAGCTTTATGACATAATTCCTACAGGAACTTTTAATCAAAGAGCTGTGTCAAGTCTTGTAAATGAGACATTTTTCGGCGAGCTGGCTGAAATGGAACCAACGCACTTAGGGTGTCCTAAGGCAGTTCAGATACCTAGATTAATGTCTATAGTTGCTGAACTACTACATTACAGATGTTGTCCTAACGAAAGGTAATTGTTACACAATTAACTTCATTAAATTCATCAACACATCGTATAAAAATTCCAACTTAAGTACTTAGTAACTTTTTATTTTGCAAATTTTATTGAAATAACCTCTCAAGTTAACAAAAATATAGACTAGGATTTTTGAGTACATCCACAACCTAATGATTAATTATTTTTTTATTCATTCATCATTGCGCATAGGTCATTTAAGATGTCTACGACTAGAAAATCCGTATATCCTGTTCAAAAATTCAATAATGTTCCAAGTACAAGCAACGTAAACGACAATCAGTCCTTAGAGGAAGCCATTATTCTCAGGTAATTCGTAATAGTTAAATCATATTACTTGTAAGTAAAATTTTAGTGGTTAAGAAGGGGCGGAGGGAGCGAAGCGACCGAGCCTTTCTTAACCACTAAAATTTTACTTAATATGATCTAACTTACTTAGAACCTATTTTGATTGGCTAATAAGTCAGCGTGCGGAGTTACTGCATAGACATAAAATCTTAACAATTAAGTGATCTACTTAATAGAAAATTTAGCAGCTGCTGATTGGAGGAAAAAGTGGTTTAGGTTCTAAATCAATATAAAGCAGACAAGTGTATTTTTTATACTTTGATAATTCAATAATACTTTAAGTATTAATATTATTAAAAGTCCGACTTGTGCTTCCAGAGACCACAAATTTGATATGCCAAGTAGAGGGAGAAGAAAACAACGAATTAGCAAACGCTCAGATGTTACGAAACCAGGCGAGGTTACTCGGGGCTGTCTACCTGTTAGACAACTTCACAAAAGTGATGAAAGCAAAATTTTGGCAACAAGAAGACTTGGGATTGAACATTTATCAGAAAACTAATCTTGCAAAGTACAAAATAACACTGAAGATCAAAATGACCTCACTTATTGCAGAACTTTTATTAATTTCATAAATTTGTGTATCTATGTACTGATTAAAAAAGTATATGTAAAGCAAACTTATTATTAAAAAAAATAAATGTTTCTGAAGTCTACCGGTACATTATTTCACAAAAATCTCACTGATGCCCAGTCTTTTTGGCATGCTTGTAAAGAGAAGCCCTATATTTAAAAAAATCACCACATGTAGAGCACTGAAATCTTTCAGGGTTGTTGTGGCCGAGTAAATGTTCTTTCAGATATCTTTTACTTTTGAATTTTTTGCTACATAAATCACAAGTGTACTTAATCTCACCTATTTTGCAAGTCTCTAAATGTCTCTTTACATTTCTTTAACTTGAAAAAAGTTTGTTACATTTACTGCAGTTGTCAAGTTTTTTGCACTTTGTTATACCTTTAAAAATTTGTTCCTATACAAATCTATACAGAAAAAAGTCTAACACTTTTAATGTTTTGCTGAGCGGGCATAAAAAAATCGATGTTTGACCGCTGAGTGAGATGTTGGACCGCTCGGAGAGATGTTGGACCGCTTACGTCACAGAATGGGCGGAGCTTAATCTCATTTTCATTCTTTGATTTAAACAGTGACAGATCTAATGTTACATTACGTAATATAGTACAAAATACATGTATGTCAAAAAATATAAAATAAAATGAAAGGTATAACAAAACATTTATTGACAGAGTTCTCGGACAAAATGCGTTTTGTCAGACCCTCGAACCAAACTGTCTGCCATCAGCCTAACGGCCTCAGGCAGACAGTTTGGTTCTTTGGTCCGACAAAACGCATGTTGCCCTCGAACTCAGTCAATAAATGTATAATGTTTCGCTTCATGCTGATCAACATCGTTTTTATAATTGAATCCTTTTCCACAGACACGACACAAATATTTGAATCGATTTCGGTGGCTCCTGACATGATTGCTATACCCTAACTTTGATTTAAATGTTTTGGTACAAATGTCACAGACATGGACAAATGTCGAATGTTTCAATTTCCTATGTATTTTTAAGTCATATTCCGTGAAAAATGCTTGGAAGGACAGAAGTCACATCTCCACATTTTTTCCTTCATGAAGTCTAGAATGTCTCTTTAGGGATGATTTTGTTTTGAATGTTTTATCACAAACATTACACACTGTACTTGGAACATTCTCCCCATGATTTTCAAAAACTGTCTAAAAAATAAATTCATAATAAAATCATTCGTGATATACAGAGTATAATTATTTCATTAAATAGTTTCTGCAGTATTGCATTATTTTTCCCATTTTCACTTGCATTTCAATTGACACTTACTTTCAAGGGACTGCTCTCTGGTTCTCCTAAAGCAGAATGTATAGGGAAACATCTCAGCTCCAAGGAATCTTCAAACTAAAAAAATGTAACAAGTTTCCTAATATTTTAATCACATATATACTAATGTAACATGTATAACAATGTTAGACTTTTTTTGCAAATACTTTCTTTTAAAAATATAAATAAGGAGAAACAAGTTTAAAGTTGTGTGTAAGTTTTGAGATAAAAAAATGTGTGTCTTTAAAAAGGCTTTAATTCAAACATTTACATCATTAGTAAGTATTTTAAGAAATTTTAAGGCTCTTATTAAGTATGCAAGAAAAGTTCTGTAGTGAAGTTTCATAGAAGATCAAAGTATTTATTATAATTAACTGTAGTAAACTATCACACTTTTACGTTGGGGGTAGATTACCTGTTTAAAGTTTGGGGTGAGTGCAAATCTTCTGTTGTATTTTCACTTACATGTACATTAATTCACATAACATAAAAACATGGGTCTAAATCAAATCATCTGTCAATAAGTAACAGAATGAGAAATAAAATGTTTTTTTTTAAAAAAAAAAAAAGACTACATAACATAAAAAATAACACTTCTTTCAACTTTTAAATTGTACTAGAGCAGGTATTGCCCCCCCCCCCCCTTCTATAAATATCAATAATCAAATTGCTTGTTCATTACATTTTTATTTCATATAATGGAACATTGGTGTTATATGGTGTTATATGATAGTGCAAGACCTAACCCATTTTAGACTTTTAAAAAAGGGAGGAGTGCAAATTATGTGAATTAAGTTTTTTTGGAGACTAAACTTTGATTTCACCCTCTATTCTTATACTGTCGGGGGGGGGGGGGGTGTTAGACTCTGCTTCTTTATTTTTTCTCAACACAACTCCTAAGAATTATTTATTAATACTAATCATAACAAAAAAAAAAACGTTTGGAAAATGGTCATGATGTATGAGTAAAAGTACAATTTGACAAATTTATGTTAACAGCAACAATTGTCAATACGAAATAAAACCCATAACACAAATGAATACGACATTTTAACTGATAATCATGATAATTGGTACAACAAACTTACTAGCTGCAGAACTGTAGCTCTCTGCTGGAGAAAATTCGGACAGATAAAGCAGAGAGCTACAGATCCAAGCGTTGTAAAAACCTTCGATTTACGCCGACGATTTTTTGTCACTCACTATGGGTATTTTTTCGTTTATTTTATACTTTCCCCAGTTTTAAAAATAATTTTAAATGGTATTTAATAATTAATCGTACATTCAACTTCAACTTCTGATCATTTACTTATTTACCTCTCAACGCTAACAAATGGCTGTTTGTGGTTACGGACGTCGAATTGGAACTCTTTTAAACCGACATTACAAAACTGTTTACAGGACTGTTTCGGACCGTTAAACAGGTTGGAGAGAATACTCGAAATCGGGTATTATCCTTGAAATCGCGTATAATACTCGATATTAGGGTATCGTTGAATCCGTGAAATCGGGTATTCCGTGCAACTTTCTATGAAAACAAAAGAATAAAGCAACGGCGCATTATGCCACTTACTGTTACTTGTACATCAGTATCTTGGGGATTTGCTTTTATGACATCTAATTTATATGGATGTCAAATAAATTCAAAATCACACGACAAACAATGCTGGGGTAACAAAGAAGAAACGATGGCGTTATTTTTTTTTTCAAAATAATTTCTAAAAACAAATAAGTACACTTTGTTTGTCTTTTTTCCCAATTAAGTATTCCATAAACTTATTAATTTTCTAAGTTGTGTACTATTCACAAAATGTGAAACTTTATTAAAAGAAATCAAACGACTAACGCTGTGTTATGTATTTTTACAGAAAAATGTATGGCGTCCCTTTCACGTGAAATATAAATTATTCCTTCAGTTGGAAAGCATAGGCGTCGGAACCGAAATACAAATACATACTTACTATAGACATTGAACCTTGTTTCGTAGGTTTTAGCCCCCCCCCCCCACTTTCCACAGGCACCTCGCAGTATAGGTTAAAAATGGGTAAAGTTTTGGTGTTTGGAAAAAAAAGTTAGGTAGGTTTTGAAGGTAAAAAAAATATTACACTTAGCCCCCCCCCCCTCCACTTTCAATTTGCTTCGACGCAAATGGAAAGTACAGTATAAGGGAGTCATAATTGTATATCTCGGCCGTAATAGAATACCAACGTTATTATCAAAAGTATCCTATTGTTTATTTATTCCTTAAGTCATATGACTTATCAGATAACATAATTACAAGATACAGGATGTAAAGCACACAATTAATATACATAAATGAAATATTTACATATACTTCTTTTGAATTAATACTGCTTGTTGCATACAATATTTCCAACAAAACATGGAAAAACTCAATTTACAGATGTAAATCCCTAATTGCCTCTGCTTTTTGGAGGAATTTCCCTATATTACAAAGTTCACTCACATTTTCAGTTGATAAAAATTGTAATAGTTTATACATGCTAGGTCTATACCAATAATACTTTTTAATATACAATTTTCTGTATTCAAGATAAAGTGGACATTTTAAAATTAAATGATACTCATCTTCAACCTCCATCTGACAACAAAAACAAAATCTATTCTCCCTAGGAATATGAGTAAATCTTCCCTTCTCAATCATTAATAAATGTGCACTTAATCTATATTTTGTAATCAATTGAATATACATGGATGGAATTGGTTTCATTAAATAGGATTGCATGCACAGTCTATTTGTTAAATATCTATACACAAAGCACTTTGAAGACGAAGAAAAAAAAGCATCACATTCTTGTTGAAAACAGTCAGTTAATCTTTGTTTGAAAGTTTTTAAAAATATATTTTTGTTTGTAATATTTTGACAATACCAAACGTCTCCAAATCCTACTGAAAATAATAAGTATTTTACATTAAGTAACCAATTATATCTTGTACAAGAATTTGTCTCAATTCTTTCAAGCATATCTTGATAAATACTTTTCAATATACAGTTTTCTGACTCCAATAGTTTTAGCCAAAACTTTATAATACGAACTTTTCTTTGAATAAAGAGAGGTAAGCGACCAAGTTCATTATAAATCATCAATGACGATGTATTTCTTCTCACTTTCAACATAATTTTGAGATATTCTAAATGTATTTTCTCTATAGCATCACCGTTATGGAATCCCCATATTTCACTTGCATAATTCAAAATACTACTTACATAAGTATCAAACAAAGACAGACGAGTAACATAATTAAAATGCACATTTTTCATAGACTTCAAAAGTTTAAACATACATTTCCTCCCCTGAGTAGCCAATTTTAACTGAGCTTTATGAAAATTACCTGTGTATGTCAGGGTGAGACCAAGATAAGTAAACTGATTAACAGCTTCAACTTCCTCATCATTATAAAACCATTTAATATTTGGATTCAATCGACCAGACTTTCTAAATACTACTATTTTAGTTTTACTTACATTTACAGATAATTTCCAATCATTACAATATGAGTAAAGCACATCAAGCATTTTTTGTAATCCCTCAGGAGAATCGGAAAACAATACCATATAAAGAAGAAAATAAAATTAAATTAAATAAACACAAACGGGAAAACAGGTTCAAAATAATTAATTTAAGTTGAGTAATTTTAAGAGAATGTTTATTTATGTCAATATACCTTCTTGACCTTAAAGTCACCTCAAATGTTTTGGTTGCTTTTTGATCGATCAATTTGTGTGAAAATTAAGAGCGAGAAGTCATGTGAAAAGGATTTCCTTCTTCTTTTTTTTTTTTTTTTGGGGGGGGGGGGGTTATAAATAAAACTCAAATGCTTATACATGTAATATATTCCCAATATAGATCAAGGTACAGCACTTTTGTCTTAAATCTTGGGAATATAATTCTTCATCGGACATTAAATTTCATAAAAATTATAGCCATTTCCTTTTCAAACTATAGGATATACATGATAGATTTTCCCTATTGTTTTCTATTTCATTTTTTTTTTAAATCGCTATCTTATACCTCATTATGCAATACACATGTACAACGCACTATCTGATTGGTTCTAGACAATATTTCACGCGACAGGGAAAGAAAGACTTATTAATCCCCTGTCTTCTTTCTTTTCTTTTAGTTATTTTATCTGTGATACTTATTACTCATGGCAATAACTTTTTCTTATACTCATCTATGATGAAAAAAATGTGTTAAAAAATTAACATGAATTTTAGTTATTTTCAATGCTTGTAGTATCATATAATTGTGTTTGAAAATAACAGGTTGCGTTTTGTTTACCTCGATTTTTTCGGTATAACAATTAAAGCACGAATATGTTGAAGATATGATGAATTCTATTCACCAAAGACGGCAATGACGGAAAAATAATTTTTATTTGAAGTCTTCTCTACAATTTAAAATATATAACCGCGACATTCAATAACGTTTAGCACAAAATTCTGTTTTAACATACGCAAGTGAGTTAAGGCTAGATATGGGTTTTCTATGCAAATGAGCTAATAAAAATGCATAAATTGTATATTTTATTTACAGAGAAAGTTCAAATTGATTTTCTTATACATACTTAGTACCCAGAGTATATTATTGCAAGTGCACATTATGACGTCATAGTTCTTTCCCATTCAAGGTAAAAAAAAAACACATCAACAAAACAATGTTGGCACAAGGGCATATCCTATTAAATTTAAAATAAATAAAGTATAATATTAAGGAAAATATTCTTAAAATTAATAAAATTGCTGCACAAATCCTATCCTCTTCTTCGATCGATAAAAATTTTACTAAACTTACACTGGACTGTACATTTTTACCCTGTTTCAACTTAGAACTGTGCAGATAGTAACAAAACAATTGCAATGTCGACATTTGTGCAGCAATATCTTAAATCTTTGGAATATTCTGCTTTTCTTTATACCTTGTTTCTGTAAAACAAAGTAAAGTATGCCTTTGCGCCGACGCGATTTTGTTGATGTTTCTTATAAACTTGTGTAGTAAAGGTCGATGACGTCATAATGTGTACTGGCAGTCGCATATCGTGGGTACCAAGAATGTATTAGAAAACAAGTCTTAACATTTTCTTTGCGGTATGTATAGCAATAATGGGTCTTAATTAATTATTTTGCATAGAAATCTCCATTCGTAGCCTTAACTCACTTGCGTATATAATTCAATTATTGCAAAAGGAGAAGTATCTTGGACACATGCAGAACACGCATAGTCGATGTTGTTTTTCACTTGTCAGAGGTGGTCCGAGAATTGGACAAGGAATAATTGATAAATGATTTTTTTACCCAGAAAGCAATAACAACCGTTTCAGCTTTTCACCCCCCCCCCCCTTGAAGTCGCAAAGGAATGGTAAAATATTGATGACTTAGCGAAATTAAACGATCAACAGTTAACTTCTCTCATAAGCTGTATTCCTGAAATTATCACTGTCTCTGCTAAAATGTTGGAGACATATTCTGCAAATACATGTATGTATGATCATGAATAATAAAAAAAAAATTCAAAAAAAGAGAGAGATTTTTAGCCGAAATTTTAAACACTTTTACCATTACATAATTTATAGATTCTTCAATAATTTGATTTTATGCACAAGATGAATGTGAAAGTAATTAATGACGCATAATTGGATACGATAGATAGTCCCTTGTTTACACATGACATTATCTTGTGTGTGAAATGTGTTTCCGTATAATTTGATTTATTTACAAATTGTTCATGATTGTCGTGTTGATGTGGAATTATTATCAACTCCCGAATTCTGATATTTAAGGATTCTGTAGTGTTGGGTATGAACATGAAGAAGATGGAAATGCTTTCAACATTATGAAAAATATAAAGCATAACGAATGCCTTTTTGGGTGCAGATCATGAAATGTACTACATGTAAGCTCCACGGGTATTTGTTGTCCTGTGCGCATTAATCCTGACACCCAAATTCTTACTTGGCTAGTCATACCTTTAGAAAACAGTTATATCTAGATGAAAGTTAACTCGGCAACATGCGCCATTCCATTGTTTAAGTTTTATTAGGTGATTACACCGCCTATACCCGATTTCGCGGATTCAACGATACCCTAATATCGGGTATTATACGCGATTTCAAGGATAATACCCGATTTCGAGTATTCTCTCCAACCTGTTAAAAGGTAGACAAAGTATCAAGTATACGAGTTAAATATATGAATTATTTGTAGGTTGCTTTTCTAAAAGCCATAGAAAGCTTAAACTACACGAAATAAATACCTAAAGTAGCGACAAAAAATCGTCGGCGTAAATCGAAGGTTTTTACAACGCTCTCTGCTTTATCTGTCCGAATTTTCTCAAGCAGAGAGCTACAGTTCTGCAGCTACAAACTTACCTGGTTGTTTAGTTTATCTGAATAATGCATGTCTGTAGATACACAAAAGAATATATTAAAAAATAATTTTTTCTTTTAAATCTTGATATATTTGATTTTTCTTTATATACTCTCAGGACTTCGATCATACGATATGATTTTAGAATTTTATTCAACTGTAGCCTATTCAAATTTTAAAAATATAAGTAAGAAAATCGATAGAATAGAATAGAATAGAATAGAATATCATTTATTTCCAATTTTGGGCCCATGAAGGGCATTCAAAAAAAATACAACATAAATAAAATATAAAGCTAAAGAGAGGAAGAGATCCAAATGATAGTTGAATTCATATGCAACAATGAATATATATAATATATGATAAAAGTACACAAACGCAAACATTATGCCACATCATGCAGAAATTTTATTGGATATCTACCTTGTCTGCATATTATAAATTATCATTCTCAACTTTCAGGAACATCCTGAGACAACATTGGATCTTTTATTGTAACATTTAAATATATATTCTGCAAAACTATTTATTATATCACTACTTTCATTTGACATTAGCCATATAAATTTATTTCTATTTGAAAGTGAGGAGAAATTTTTATTTTCTTCACTTATATGATTAATGAATACTTGCCTATATAGTTTATAAGCTGAACATTCAAATATAAAATGGATTTCATCTTCTACAGAGTCTGAAGCACAAAGTTTACACTTTCGATCCATGGCAGGCACATTTCTGTATCTGCCAGTTTCAATTTCAAGCTTATGTGAACTAATGCGGAAGTTTGTAAAACATTTAAGAACTTCTGGTTTTGATATCATAGAAAAATATTTTTCTTTTATTAGTCTTGTTTTGTATAATTCATATGTTCGAAGTTTGCCTTTTTCATTTCTAACACACTCTGATAAATTATTTTGCCATATATTAGTAAATCTTCTATTTAGTTCATTATAAACTATTGATGGAAGGTTTTTAGCCAAGATGTTGTCACAGGATATTCCTAATTGTTCCAGCATAAAATGAATACTACTCAACCAACAGCTCTTTCTATTATTATTCAATATTATATTTTCTTGCAGTGCACTTGCTAGTAAAGTACTATCTGATTTATAAATATGTTGCAAATATTTGATACAATTATACAAGATTTCAATATACAATGGATGTCTGCCTAATTCACCCATAACAGCATGGTTAGAAGCTTTCTTGTGAACCCCACAAATATATTTTAGAGCTTTGATATGTAGTTTATCACTAAATAAATTTTTAAAGGAATTTTCTATTTCATAATTTGTCCTTTTAACAACTGCAGATTCTGTGTTTATAGTGCCCCAGATCTCACTTCCATATAAAACAACAGGTTTTACAGTATGATCAAAAAGATGTAACAAGATATTTGCATTTGGTTTGGTATTACCAAAACATTTTACCAATTTAAAGAAAGCCCTCAAACCACGCTTATATAAATCATACTGACATTGAGCAAATGAACCAGATGCATTGAATAAAACCCCTAGATACTTATATGACAATGTACACTCAATTTCATGACCTTTATATATAAAATGTAAATTTGTGAGTCGTGCATTTTTGTAAAAGATTACAACTTTTGTTTTTTTCAAATTTACAGTAAGACAATATTTATCACAAAAAGTGGCCAGCTTGTTCAAACAATTCTGTAGGCCTTTTGGAGAAGATGATAATAAAACAAGATCATCAGCATAGAGAAGACAACTAAGAGGTTCATTATTCAAAATATACTTGATCATCTTCACTGTTAAACATATCTGGTAGTTCATTAATAAGGATTTTAAACAAGTTTGGACTCAAATTATCCCCCTGCCTTACCCCTAATTCAGGGATGAAGCTTTTAGTAAGTTTATTACCAATTCGAATATGTAAATTATTCGAGGTGTACATGCTCTTAATGACATAGTAAAAAGGACCTTTAATATCAATCTGAGATAGTCTATATAATAAGGCCGAGTGAAGTACTGTATCAAACGCTTTTGAAAAGTCAATAAAACAGGTGTACAATTTTGAGTTAGAGGAGTTATATTTTTGAATTAGTGTTTTCAGTACAAACATATGATCAGATGTTCTAGCCTTGGGTTGAAATCCTATTTGGCATTTATTGATAATTTTATGGTCATCTAGGTAAGTTTGAAGTCTTGCATTTAATATACTATTGAACACTTTGGAGAGACAAGACATAATTGCTAATCCTCTGTAATTTGAGGTGTCACATGGATCATCACATTTATATAATGGTTTTAAGTACCCAATTTTCCAATCAGAGGGATAAACTCCTGTAGAAAGAATTATATTAAATAGTTTTAACAAACATCCTACTATTTGGGATAATCCAGCTTTAATCATTTCATTTTTAATTCCATCAAGGCCAGCTGACTTGTTATTTTTAAGTTTAGTTACAGCATCAATTATCTCTTTTTCTGTAATTCTACAATCAAGGAGTGAAAAGGTTTTACTCTTTTGACTTTGATCACAAAGATTTCTAAAGTATAAGTCTTGTGGAGTAAACTTCAGATCTATTGAAAGTAGGTTTGAAAAATGAGATATCCATTTATCATGAGATATTCTTGTTGAAGGGTCTTGTTCGTCATTGTCTTCTTTTAATTCTTTGATTAATTTCCAGTATGAATTTGGATCCTTCGCATGCAATGTCTCTAAATTTTTCATAATACTTGCTTTAAATTCTCTTTGTTTATATTTGCATTGTTTATTATAATGTTTACGATACTTGAAGAAAGAGCCTCTTATAATCGGATCAAAAGGATATTTAGAATACAATTTACTTTTATTTAATAATTCTAACTTCATCTTGTGTAAATCATAGTCAAACCATTTTTTATTTTTATAAATTTTATCTTTTTTCACACCTACTTTAACCTTAAGGGATGTCTTTAACGATTTGTTGCATGCTGTTTTAATAATATCATTAAATCTAATTAATGCATGATCACTTCCAGATTTATGCTCGTTACAAGAGCTGTTTGAAGGATGGACAGATTTATAATTAATTATGTTTAAATCATCTTCCAAATATTCTTTTATCATTGTTTGCACTTCATTATTACTCAGCGCGGCTTGAAAATGTATAATAGATTCTTTATTCCATATATAAGAGGATGGAATTAATATGTTCGAGTTCGATACATGATTTTCTTTGCCAAACTCCTGAAAATTGGCTTTAATCTGGCATGTTAATTTTGCATGGTCTGAGAGAATTGGTATATGATCATGAATCATAAAATACAAAATGTTGTTTGACAGTGAATTTGATATTATACAATAGTCAACGATACTATTACCATTGTATTGAAAACACGTAAACTTTCCACTTAAATCTCCAACAGTTCTCCCATTCAAAAAATGCAAATCATGGGATATACAAAAATCAATAAGATCTCTTCCCCTCTTATTAACAAAAGAATCATGACTAGATCCAACAGGCAAATGATAATCAACATGGTCAAATGAAGTTGGAACATAAGAATCAAAATCTGTGTTTTCTATTTCAGTCCCGGTCCTTGCATTAAAATCGCCACATATTATAATATTCCCAATTTGGCTATATTCTGTGACATTATGTTCTAATATTTGTAAGACATCCAAATTGTTTCTTATGACATATGATGAATTAGAAGGGGCAAAGTATGTGAAACAAATGTAAAGATCCTTTTCAAAGCCAAAGAATACCTTAGCTAATCTAATCCACTGTATTTCACTACTGGTATTTTTGATAATTTTGATTCCTGGCTTAATAGAGTTTTTCAACAAAATTATGATCCCCCCTGATACAGGATATTTTTCTTCTTTAGGGCGGGGAACTGAAATAGAGCTAAAATCTTGACCAAAGTCAAAGTGGTCATCTTTACTATGTTTTGTTTCTAATATACCAAATATATCATACATGTATCTACTAATCTCTGCAAGGAAATATTTGTCTCTCGATTTATTGTGAACTGAAGATTTCAGTTGATTTATATTCCAACTTCCAATCTTTAAAAGTTTTCGCATTATTCTAGACAATCAAGTTCTTCTCGGAGATTCTCGGAGAAAAGGAAACACCTTGTTTGGACAAGTGCTTCTGGTCACGCAAGATGCCTCTGAGTGGCATGCCTCTGTAGAATAAATTGCTGTTGTCACAAAGAACGACGGAATTGTCACGCTTGTAGTGATTCTGAAGATCTATGTTCAGAGTATTTATTCGCAGGTTGAATTCACGGTCTCCTCTGGGTAAGCCAAGGGATATCATAAGTCGACAGGACGGAAATTTTGCTTTGGTTACGTCGATTAAGTGTTGACATTTTTTCAATAGCTGAGGATTTGAGGATTTTTCAACATCGTTGCATAGTAGATGATACACAATGATTTCTGGTTTCATCTCTCCGTCATAGTTCTGTATATACTCTGCTGCATCATCAATGGTGTATCTGGTCTCTTTATGGACATAGTATCTCTTCCCTGCTACATACCTGCAGCTAACATATTTAATGTTTGATGTTCCGACGAATAGAACTTGTTTTCTTCTGTGTCGAGTTGCTCGTTCCTGTCGGCTTCTCACAGCTTGCTTTGGTTTGTTGTCAACTTGTCGTGGTTCAGCATCTGGTAAATTTTGTCTGTTTGATATGTTTACAGCTCGTCCTTGGTGCAGTTCAGCATTATGATCTGGTCGATTTTGTTTGTTTACAGCTCGTCTCTGATGTGGTTCAGCATCATTCTGACTGTTATTTACATTCTGCTCAAATAAGGAGTCATCCATTCTACTTGCATGAATTTTTTCATGTATTAAAGAGTCATGAAGTTTTGATATCTCATTATTTAGGTTTTTAATGTGCCTTTCTTGATCCATAATAATCTCGTTTTTTGTTGTGATCACTTCCTGCATGGAGTCCATCTCTTTTGATAAATGTTTGTGTTGTATTTCAGCACAGTTGATTTTCTCATGGAGAACTGATAGTTGGCTTTCAAGTTGCGACTGTTTTATTAGGTGGTTACCACATTCATACTGTAGGTCCTTACAGCGCAGTTCTGACTTTTCTAGCAAATGCTGTAATTCTTTGCCACGATATTAATAGGGGAAAAGATCTGTCTTAATCTAAGGTCGGGGTTTCAGTAATGATCATCATCTGAAAGGGTCCGGTGTCCAAATCATAAAGTATCCGTTACCTTCAAGCTTAAAATAATTTGGTTGTATCAACTTTAAAACATAATTTTTAACAAAAATATAACAAGTATTTATGCATGTGTATCTTTCCCTTAATACAATACGCCTCAATATCTTGTAAAATGTTCTATTATTTAGCAAAATCCGCCTTGAAGATGCGAGAGCATGGAATGCCACGTGTGCACGGTAGAAAAATCCTTATTTCTATGATATGACCACTAAACGACTACAAAACTTGACTTTCAACATCGATTTTAATTTAAGACACATTCCGTGGAAAGAATTATTACCGTCTTCCTTGGAAGACGGTATAGTATAGTTGAAGTTTTTTACAGTCTTCGGACTATGCACTTCCTCTCTTTTGTGATTGGTAGAAATTGCATGATGAGAAAATTTTCAATTATTTTATCGGCTGAAATGCTGTTCAAGGCAAGGGCGATAACTTTCTGATGATCTATTTTTCGTACGACTTAACAATTTTGCAAGATTTCCAATCTTAAAAAAAATGACAAAACGAACAACAAAATCAGCAGTAATTATTTCTTAATAACATGATATTTTTTTATAGCAATAAATAAAAAGGTCTCTTTAATTTCATTATGAATAAAATTTGATACTTATTGCTTGCAGGCTTTACAATTTGTTATTATTCTTTTCCCCTTCTTGTTTGAAGAGTGAATGGGAATCAGCCGAGGTTTGTCGAAAGCTCTCGGCCAGTCAAAGTTTACGGAGATGACCAAGCGACAACCGTGGTAGGGCTAATGCCCGTAAAAAGCTAATTTAGAAATACAAAATCAAGAAATTCAAAAGAATTATACGGCCTGTTTAAGTATGGATCTGTTAACTGTTTAAAATTGTTGCTAAAGACGGTAAGCTTTTTTGAAAAGCTCTACTTGTTATCATGTTCGTCAAAGATTCAAGAGCAAACAGTGATAACTAATTGTCCGTTGCAGCGATCTGAAAGTATCCGTTACAACGAAAAGGGTCCGTTACGCCTATTCACCGTGTAAAACAAATTTTAGACTTTTGAAGCTCGACAAAATACGTAAGATATCCTACGGTAGTTTGTTAGAATGATTGACTGATTTAGACAGACCACTTAATTGACTGATAGTCAGGTTTTCATAAATGTTAAAATAAAAGTTCTAAAGATTGAAAATATCAACAAATTCAGGGGCCGACACTAACTTTTAAACCACAGTTGTCAGCAGGGCTAGCCATTTCCAATTTCCACTAGCCCTGTTCATGTATTAGTTGTCCAGCAGCCGAAGGCTGGTGGCCGAGTCGTGAAGCGATGAGGGGGGTAGGTGCGGGAAGGGGGTTTCCCCCTCCTGCTGGTGGGGGTACGGGGGGCCTCCCCCTGGAAATTTTGAAAATAGAGATGCCAAATCCTGCATTCTGGCTGTATTTTGGGTAAAAATTATATGTCACCCTATGATTGTACTTTACACCCATTCTCAATATAAGGGCACAAACGCCTCTCTGATTTTTTTAAAATAAAAAATGAAGTTCGTTCAAGAAAACAATTTTTCTATCAATTACCTTTGAAAGAAAGTATCTGAAGATTTTGTTTCCAGATTTTTTTTCATCAAATTATAATTCATGGAATAATGACAATACGACAAAGCAGAGGGTGATTTTATTCAGAAATGTAGCTTGTAATGTACGTTACTCTTTTTTCAATGTCCAAAAAGATATGTAAAAAAAAATGTGGTCATTAAAATCACAATTTGAATAGCTCATCTTAACACCAGCACATCCTACCAACTCTGTCAGCAACATATTTTCTCGGCATACGAACGTGCGTTTGATTTTTCCTTTCAAAAACAATGATTACTTTTTGATCCAGATGTATGAAAACATTTTTTAAATATATGCTTTAAATCCTTCTCTCTGTTTTGTTTAGAGCAATCAGTTTTGGAATCTTGTCATTTTCTATAGATACTGGAACCTAACATGTACATGTAGTAAAATTCTATATTGTAGTTACTGTCTTTTTTAACATTTATCCATTCTGATTTAGAAAACTACGTAAATGTAACGTACATTTCAAGATATATTTCTGTTTAATAAAATGCTTAAAATTCATCTAAAAATTCATCGTTTTGTTTCAGTTTATTAAAAAAAGATTCTCTATGTAATCACATTGTGTTATATGTCGCAATCACAACTATAAAGACACGATTGCCTCAGAATATGAGTAGGTAACGTACATTTCAGGTTTGTAATAATATGGTAAATTAGTAATAATAAAATATAGAAAAAAGCAATTATTGACATAAAAATCATTTTTAATGTAGCGTTTTAAGGCAGTAATATAAGAAACAAGTTGCTGTCCTTTAAAAAAGGACTGCAATACGTGGACCATATGCGTGTTTTTTTCTGATTGAAATTCAATTTAGAAAATTTCTAGGTGTAAGGAATATTCATGTAAGGTTTGTTCACTTATTCTAAAATTATCTGCCATTTATAACTGATCGTAGTCTCAAAGCACAAATGTGAAATTTTATCACCAATTAGCGATCTTTAATTTTGTCAGTTTAACATGTTTAAAAAATTGGGTTATTTTGACACGTGTAGCACATTTTGGCTTGGACTTGACACCTGTTCTGGATTTATACGGAAAAAAACTGGAGATCCGCTGTTTCACGTGTAGAACGCTGATTTGTTTTTTTTATTTTGTCGGTGCCCCCATCTCCGAACACATGCACATTAAACAGGGGCGTAGCAACAGCAATTGTTTTGCCAACCTTACTTATACTATAGACAATGTTAATTGAAAGCCTGGTTGCCCCCCCCCCTCCCCCACCAAATTATAGACTTGTAGTGATTTACCGAAAATGTAGCATTACAATAGGTACTGAAAGTAACTGACGCTGAGAAAAAGTTTTTCTACTACCCACACCCCACCCCCCACGAAATAGGATTTTCGACTTCTGTCAACTTAACCCCTTACCCTTTTTGGCTGGTCAACTTTTTCAGGTAAGTAGTAAAATTTTTTCTCTGGCTGCCCCCCCTTAAAAAACGATGCTACGCAACTGATAAAAGCCCTTGCTACAGACCTTTATCAAACAATAATTAGATTGTAAAATTTTATAAATTATTATAGATTTATTAAATCATTTTGCGAGTCTTGATGCACAAAACTAATGCCGGTGAAAACTTGCTCTACTTTAAAAGTTTTAAAACCTACATGTATCTCTGTTCGTTTAGTGATGTTGCTCATTCAAGTTGTTAAGTGACATGTATCTATAAACTGTAACTTCTTAAAATGTTTGTGCCATATAATCAATGTTTAGTAAAAAAAAAAGTATATGTAAAAGAGAGGAAATCGGATCTGCTAATGAATATGTAAATGCAATATGCAGATTTAAAAGCGCGATTTGCAAATAAATGGCATATTTTAATTCGAATAGGGCGAATTATTCTACGGGCAAGTTACCTAAGGTGCGAGCTGTCTACAATCGGCAATCCTCGGCTGACTCCGCTACGCTCCATTCAAACCTCGGATGTGATAGGTGGAGGAATACGCAACAGATCTCTACATTTCTCCGCCGGAAACTGCCTTGTCACTCATTTCATATTTCGCTCTGCCTAGAGTTCTTAGAAAAGGTTTCTTTATTCGTGTAATTCCTCGTGTTAATTACAACCAAATGTTAGCATTCTTTGAAAGCAAGAACACAGTGTTGGGCGTGCATCAAAGTAACTTAGATTTCAAAAGTATAATATTTGAATGAAATTCAAATAAGATCACATGACTGAATCAGCAAGATGGAAGATCACCGTTGACGTCCGAGGTTATGTGCGAGGTACGAGTCATCCGAGGAACTCCGATTGAGCTGTCTAGCATTCGCGCGCATGCGTAGCCTGTCGTTTGCCCAGGGCATCCGCTTTAACTTCGCTTATATATTTACTGCCAATCTCTCACCAGAGGGCGCGCTCCGCTTACACCTCTGTTGTCGTCTAAAAAGTAGTTCGGAGTGCAAAATTTAATAAATGTCAACAAAAAATCGTAAAAACATTGATTTTTTTGTATGTTTTGTCAATGATTTTTACGTGTTTTAAGTTCTCTGGTAGTAAATATTTTCTAACTCGGTCTCCTTGGTTTCAAAATGAAAATGTGTATAAATATTCCAAACAAAATAGTGCCGTATATATTGAAACTATTTTAATATATATCTAAATTTTGAAAGAACAAAAGAAGTTCTACAGATTGATATTTCTTATATCATTTTAAAAAATTACCAAGTTGGTGGGAATCTATAATTCATTTTCGTTTTACAAGATTCTTGTAATTTAGACGATAACAGAGGTGTTGAAGCTAAAGAGCGTAAACGCCCTCTGGTGAGAGATTGTATTTACTGCGTGGACCGCAGGGTCCACGCAATCATAATGTAACAAACGAGGTTATTTGTCATCAACTACATGAATGTCACGTCACTTCGGTAACTTTCATTTCACATATTATTGGGGAGTCCCCTCCACCTCAGTTCATAACCATTCTTTTGTGCTGTTTCGCTGAAATTGACACCGGTCGTAGCCTAGTTATTTCTACCTGTGTGCAAGGGTACAGACAAAAAATATAAGAGTCAGACGTATTTTGCTATGATCTAACAAATGCTCATGTTTGGCCATTGAAACTTAACATAAATCTATTCCGAATATATTCATCGACAGTTTGTTACAGTTTGTTAACAATTTCATTTCGTATGTTGCAACATCGTTTATCAAAACACAAACATAAGTGCTTTTCAGCAGATCTGGAAAAATATAACCCAAAATGCAATAATTCAATCAAAACTGAGTATTGTGTACCTTTCAGTATTTGAAATGTACGTGACCGTCTTGTGTTCTGGGTTAAGGCCTATTTGTTTCTTTTTTCTATTTTTTGTTTCTTTTTTTTACCAATTATAAGCCTATGCATACCTTGTTTTAAATTATCAACAACAATTAAATTAATATTGACGAAAAGTCGCATATTAAAAGTAAACAAACTGCAAAAAGGTTGTCAAAAATGAATTTAAGACACTTTGAAATAAATTTTCTAGCATGTGGTAACAGTCTAAAACATTTACGAGGATTAGGGGTGCATTTAGATGGATTTATGTGGCCAGTTGTCAAATGGATCGTAACGATAATTTTGTTTCGCTCGTTTAAACGCAATTCATTGACTAAATTAAAAAAAATGTCAGTTAGAAATACGTAAAATGTACGTTACCATACGAAACGTACATTTCAAATTTAAAAATCAATTCTCTTCCACAAGCGTACGTTAGACACGCAATATATTGATACTATTTGAACTTGCATATCATAGGAAATGCATCATACAGGTTTCGTTATCAGAAATATATACCAGGTATCAAAATTATATTACATATAATTGACCTTAATATATTTTTTTTTCCTCGGCAGAAACGTTTCTTTTCATTAATTTTGGGATTTAGCAATCGGCAATCCTCGGCTGACTCCGCTCCACTCCATTCAAACCTCGGATGTGATTGGTGGAGGAATATGCAACAGATCCTTACATTTCTCCGCCGGAAACTGCCTCATCACTCATTTCATATTTCGCTCTGCATAACGTTCTTCGAAAATGTTTCTTAATTTATGCAATTCTTTATCGTAAACAGGTTTTGATTACATCCCCATGTTAACAGGCTTTGAAAGCAAGAAAAAAACTGTTGAGTGTGCCACAAAATAACTCCGATTTCAAATGTATGACATTTGAAAGAAATTCAAATAAGATCACATGACTGAATCAGCAAGATGGTAGATCACCGTTGACGTCCGAGGTTATGTGCGAGGTACGAGTCATCCAAGGAACTCCGAGTGGGGATTTAGCTGACCTCCAACCTTTGAAACTTTCCTTTGTGTACACATTCGAGTGTATGAAAGTATGAGAATACATGAAAATTCGTGCGAGATTCACTTAATTCGAATTTCATGGTAACGTACATTTCAGTCACGTACATTTCAAATGATCACTTTTCATGTAAAAAATAACTTTTAATTGTGTTAAGCAAAATGCTTTGCCAGTTTACAGGATACAAGGGGTTGCTTTTTCAGAGTCATCTCATATTTTCTACTTAATATATAGGTAACGTACATTTCTTTCTTATCTCTACGATTGAAAATGTCTTTCATTCCGTAAACATATTTATAAAAGTTGCTCAAATTGTTCAATTTCATGTTACATTATATAAGTAGGAGTAATTAATCTATTGAAATTTCAAATTTAGCCCATCAGTAAATAAAGGAGAACAAAACTGTCATGTGTATAATTTTTGTGTTTGCTTGTAATGTGGTTGAAATAGAATTAAACGACAGGGACATTGCACAATAAAAATTATTTATTATCACAAAGAAAATGTATCTATTGTTATGAAATGAAATATATATGATACAAGGTTTAACTTATCAGAAAATTTTTACTTAAGAATCAAAACTATATATTACACAGAGGGGATTCAGAAAAATATTTGCCTCGGCGACAGTAACGTACATTTCAAATAGGCTACTTTATTTGAATTTGGAACTCCTTAAATACCCTTTCAGATCGATAATTATATGAATTCATATTCATTGTTATATGACTATTTATAATGTTGATTTATAAATTACATCAGTGGTATTTCTTTTAAATGAAAATGAGTCGACATCATTTGAGCCCTTATATTGAGAATGGGTGTTTAGACATTTTTCTATTCGAAGAAGTACACATATATAATCATTTAGGATATTTCGAATCACCTTTAATTTTTACAATTTTTACATACAAAAATAATAATTATGATGATAAAACATGTTTGAAAATAAATTTAATAATTATTAGATACATTATGTGTAATTGAGAATTATATTTGTTGCTCTGAGTGAGTACTTTGTCAAATTCTTAGAAGCCCTGCAGGGCAAGTTTAAAGGCATGTTTGGTAGCCCGACCTCAATATTCAGTTGTCCCGGGCCAGCAGGCTACCGTTAGTGTCGAACCCTGCCGAATTCTGTTCAACTCAATGTCTTGCACATTACCTATGTACATCCATTTTTAAATGAATGTTCATGAATATTCACAAATTTGGTATCTTTAACTTCTTGCAACAATTATATGAAACATGTAATATAAATTATATTATTGGTTTTTCGATTTATGATGTTCATATATAAAGACGAATTGTGTCATATATAAAGCTGAATTGTGATTTTTGAATTCTAGCATAATTTCGATATTAGGTTAAGATGGGGAGGGGGATATCGTTACAGAAGTTAAAGCAATATGAGCTGCAACTTTAATGTACATTGGAATTTTTCTCTGAATTTTCTTCGATTTATTTTTTTAATTATTCATCAGTTTTGTAATAGCACAACTTCAGGTTCATGAATTTGATTTACTGGAAATAAAATTGAAACACGTTCATCGTACTTTTGGCTTTACATGCACATGGAAGTAAATATACAGGATACTTTGTTTAACTGTTAATGTGATGACCAACAATCCATCCCTTCTTTCGATTTAAAGGCACCTAATTCAGATCCTTTCTTATGCTTCACACATGCATAGGTTTGAACATTTAACTTTTCCTCGTAATTTCTGTTTAACTTTTTCAATACCTTTTAAATGAGTTTGAAAATATTTAAATAGCTTTTTGTAATTACATAAACACCAAAAAAAAAATGTTCTCGTTCATGTAGTATTTATCAATGTGTACTTTGCCCCCGCCAGGAGCCCATATATGGCAGTTAGCTATTTGTTTTATTTTGAGGCAATGTATTTTACTCAATCGGCATTCCTCGACAGACTCCGCTACGCTCCATTCAATCGGCAATCCTCGACTGACTCCGCTACGCTCCATTCAATCGGCAATCCTCGGCTGACTCCGCTACGCTCCATTCAATCGGCAATCCTCGGCTGACTCCGCTACGCTCCATTCAGGTACGAATCATCCGTGGAACTCCGATTGGTATTTTACTGATTACATACTTTCTAGGAATGGGCTCGAGGAGGGTTTGTTTGTGTCTAAGTTCCTTTTTTGGGGAAGGGGGGGGTAACTTTACTTTGTGTATAATTATATGATAATAAATAAGAGTAGGGTGAACATGATTGATATTAATTACACGTCAACGTAAAATTGTAATTGTACCAAAAACCTTTTTTTCAACTGTGCTTGCCCTCGGAAAAATGTCGTCCCTTATTACAGATGTGCATTTTTATAGCAAGCTTTACATGTTTATTGTGATATTTAAGATATGAAATCTTTTTAGATAAGGAAAAATGAGTCGTCATACTGCGAAAAATTGAAAGGAAATTAATATACATATATCAGACAGACACGTAGTATCACCCTCTTTTTGTTCCAGTCACAACTTTTTACTACAGAAAATGAAAGTCAGGTTGCCACCCGCCCACCCCTTTTTTTTCTTGCATCATAGTCAAAAATGGTTATGTAGTATGTTTATGTAAAAAAAGGAGAATTGAAACTGAAAAAAATGTGACCTTCAACCCCAACAAATAGGAGTTTGAGTTTCGATACCCCCCCCCTTTTTTTTAAATAGCTAGTCAACTTATGTCAAGGTTTTTTTTTTTTTTCAGGTATCCACCCCCCTTTTAAAAAAATGCTACATCAATGACATAAATGCTTAAGAATATATGAATTGATAACATAAATGTTGCAGAAACAAAAAAAAAACAAAACTATTTATTCATAATACACCATTCATGTAGAGTTTCTATTACTTTTTACAGGCGAAATATTTAGATTAAAACGAACCAAAGAAAGGACCGTGTCGTCCATGCAGGGATTGTAGAGGGGTGGGGGTGAGGGACCCTTTGGAGAGATTTTATGATTGCGTAGATTTAGATCATTGCACCATCTACAATGCAGCATTTAGTCAGATAACAATCGCTCCTTGCACATCTAGCGCGTTTTATGTTTGAATATGATAGTTTGTTTTTTATTCTTTTCTAAATTTACATGATTTGTTTTTTACTTCAGTAAGTTTATGGAAATTACTCTTTGGTTCGGCATTAGTTTTAAGGTATTTTATCAACACTATTTGTCACTTTTAAACCTGTGTGAATATAATATTTCCATGGCATTGATACTTTGCACTACACAATCCTAAGAAAAATATGGGGTATACACCCCGCGTACAACATGTTGCATACACCCCGGACACAACATTGATTTTTCGTCAATTTCTTTTTATACAAACTGTTTCATTTACAGACAATTTGTACAAACGTTTTTATTGTAAAAATGTATTTCACAATAATATAAAAGTGGCGATAAAGCAAACGCTTTGTTCTGATATTTGATCATAAACACAAGGTAGCGCCAATATTCCTCCGATCCTCAGAATTGTGTTGAGGTGTTTGATAAAACTAGAAGAACTAGAAGGTGTCCAGTGGTTTCATAGGTATCCATATACTCCTTAGACAATGCTTCCTTCCGTAGGCATATGCTTTCTGGCGAAAAATATCTGTAAGTTGAGAAAATGGACAAAGAACATACATTGACCCCCTTTTTCTAGCTTCAGAAGCATACACCCCGTGCACAACATAGTATACACCCTGCATGTTGGGATATACACGGATATATATACTTAACAACATGTAAAGCGTTTCCATGGTCTATAGTGGTATGTTTCTCGTTTCCCAAGTGAGAGCTCTAGAGTTCAAGTCCCGTACGGACCACTTTTTTTTTCTCTTTTTTAGAAATGCTTTTTTCTTACTAAATAAATAATAGTATTTAGCATGCATGCGAAATGAAAAAAATACGAGGTACATGTATGGCTTGTATAAACTCGTAAAACCATCATTACAGTGTGATCAATATTCCATATAAAAAGAATCTTCTATACACATCATAAAGAATAAGCAATTAAATCTTTTTATCCATAATGATATATTTTATTTGCTTCAGTATACTACATGCATGTATACATTTAATAATTCTACAAATTCAGTGAGGGGGATCCGACTACCTCCCCCTCCCCCGAACTGCGCATGTCTTACTTTTTCCTTAAGGATATGTGAACCTGACGTTTTTGAATCCACCGCGCAACTCGAACTGCGGAAGATGGGAACGGTCAATGTCGTGATCATAGAACATCTAATTTTGCTGAAACACAAGTTTAAAGGATTTAACAGCCATTAAATAGTAAAATATGCCAAACTAAATCAACATTGCACGAATTTCATTAATTTTGGCTGTTTGACTGTTCCAACCCCGATAATTTACGACATTATTCCCTAGCCGATTTGCGACGCCATGTTTTGTAGAGAAGCCAGAAGGACGCAACGATGCATTTGCAAGGAAAAAAACAGTTTATACACCGAAAATAGATTATACGGTTATATTTAGACGAAAATATACAGACCGTTCGGTTTAAACAACTACAAGCGATGTCACATCACCCCGAAAAAATACTTCATTTTTTTTCACGTAAGTAAAAGTATGGCTAAACTAACAAGAATAAACATGCTAGATAGGAATTATTTCTCTACATAAAAATGCACAAGGGAAGTTCGATAAGGTACACGTGTTTTTAAAAAAGGTCAAAAAACAACTTACTAGAAAAGCACAAATCCTGAAAGGAACTAGCCAAATAATGTCGTAATACACATTCTAAAATATTCCAGATATATCCATTGTTAATAGCTTTTATCCAAATTAAAACCCCAGCTTTCTGCACATATAAAGTCACAATAAAAGAAGAAACACGTTTAACATTTGTTTTCAAAAAGTCTTCAATTGCACAAGAAACTTCGCGCCCTATTGTCATCCGGTTACAAACTTTTCTTACGTGTTTCACACTCTCTGATTTTTAGTTGGAGAAAAGCTATTCGGTTATATCGTACAAAGTTGTTATACCTAGTTCAAATTTTATAGTTTTTTATACTAACAAAAATTTTGTACTTTCGATTCTTCCCTTGTGTATTTTTATATGTGAAGTAGAGAACAGAGTGGATAAGATGCCCCTGTGCATGCACCAAACACATGGATAACCGGAGTTTACCTGACACCTTATACATTTATTTATTATTGGGTTGTAATTTATAGCTGTATAGCATCATCGAAATTAAATTTACTCTCTGTTTCCAGCCGGGATCAACAATGATTCGAATATTAGCCTACAGAAAATTTGCACAATTTTCACAGATATATCCAATAAAAATACACGGTTTTAAAATAGTCTGAAATGTAATTTTCATAAGGTATTTATTGGATTTACTTTTTGATTACCAGTGTCAAATTACCAAATTAGGCAAATACTGAAATAGCAATTTGCTGGCCAAGTAACCAAATTACATTATAGACAAATCAGTTTGACATACATATATATACATGTATTTACACCATCTCTTTGGGTTTTCGACGAAATCCTGACTTACGATAGGTTGGAGTCTGTCAAGTTATTAAAGGAGGTAGATTATTTATACCCAGTCAATTGTAAATCAATACAAGGTAGATGTAAAATTCTTTTGGAAGACTTTGAACAACTCAAATTCACAAGGTTAATATTTTTAGTATTTGCAGTTGGCAAGGTTAACACCCTTCCCTGCAGTCACGCATTTTAACGCATATACCATTTCCTCTTTCAAATGCAAAATCACGTATTTAGTGTTTCCCCACAATCACGCATTTTCACGCACTTTAAAAGTTCATTTAATCTTTAATTTATTGCCAAATTCCGGCTATTTTATATTTGCTTTAATCTCATAAAATAAGAAAAAAAATATTTTCTAGTTAAAATATTATTTCAGAATATTATTTACGCTAAACTTTAGAGAAATTTGTACCCTGCTATAAAGTCCTTGCTGGGAAATGGTAAGGTAATATTTCTATGACGCAAGGATTCAATGTATGTTGCATAACAATTCTGTAAGTTGTAAAGAGTTATAATTATACATGTAAGTAGCATAAATAATGAGAGAAACATCTTCTTTACTGAAAACCTATAACACATACTGTTCAGATCATCATTTTAGCACGAACACAACATTACAAAACTAACACATGATGTCATAATATGTACAATATAAGCATGATGAAGCATGTAGCAGAGAAAAACATTTATTTTCTGTATAAACCACAGATAATACATAAATTTTTCATTGGTGGGGTAAATTCGTTGCATAGTATTTTAGTGACAGAGTGCGGGATGATACCTAGTCAGTAGACTCGGCTCCGCCTCTCCAGGTATAAAATTTACTATGCAGGTATCATCGCGTACCCTGTCACTAAAACACTATGTAATTTATAGTCTGTGCAGTGCAAAATTTGTCTTATTTCAAAATGATGAACTATTTAAGATATGACATTAATGTGTAAAATGTTGACCAATTTATTCCTTCAAAATTAAATAATTTTGTGACATATTTGTTATTTGAACAGGTATAGAGAAGGAAAAGAATCAACATATGTCAGCAATTAAAATCAACCTACTCACTTCTAGATAGCTGTTCCTGTAGATCCAGATGAATGAAAAGATCTCTGTGTGTTGCAAACAATAGAATGGGTAGGAGTGAATGAAAAAAAAATGTTTTTTAGCTCACCTGAGCCAAAGGCTCAAGTGAGCTTTTCTGATCAAAATTTGTCCGTTGTCTGTCGTTGTCGGCGTTGTCGTTGTCGTTGTAAACTTTTCACATTTTCATCTTCTTCTCAAGAACCACTGGGCCAATTTTAACCAAACTTGCTACAAAGTATCCTAGGGTGAAGGGGATTCAAGTTTGTTCAAATGAAGGGCCACACCCTTTTCCAAGGGGAGATAATCTTGAATTAGAGAAAAAATAATGGCATTATTAAAAAATCTTCTTCTCATGAAGCACTGGGCCAGGAAAGATGAAACTCATGTGAAATCATCTTTAGGTAGTGTAGATTCAAGTTTGTTCAAATCATGACCCCTGGGGCAAGGGTGGGACCAAAATGGCCGACCAAAGTTTTACATAGGAATATATAGGAAAAATCTTTAAAAATCTTTTTCTCAAGAACCACTGAGCCAGGAAAGATGAAACTCATGTGGAATCATCCTCGTGTAGTGTAGATTCAAATTTGTTAAAATCATGACCCCTGGGGGTAGGGTGGGGCCAAAATGGCCGATCAAAGTTTTACATAGGAAATATTATAAAAATCTTTAAAAATCTTCTTCTCAAGAACCACTGGGCCAGAAAAAATGAAACTCATGTGGAATCATCCTCAGATAGTTTAGATTCAAGTTTGTTCAAATCATGACCCCCGGGGGTAGGGTGTGGCCAAAATGGCCGATCAATGTTTTACATAGGAATATATAGGAAAAATCTTTAAAAATCTTCTTCTCAAGAACCACTGGGTCAGGAAAGATGAAACTCATGTGGAATCATCCTCATGTAGTGTAGATTCAAGTTTGTTCAAATCAAGACCCCTTGGAGAGTTGAAGTTCAAGCCCCCCACCCCCCCAACCCCCAGTAAACTTTCAGTTCTGATCTGATATGCAGTCTTCGCCAAATCTTTTTTTCAGCACATGCCCTTCGGGCAGGTATGATCACCAATTACGCAAGTCCGAACAAATATTTACATGCCCAGAATTTTATCAAGTTATTTTATTCTCATTTGCCTTTTCATGCCAAGGAAATAATATGAAAATCCATTCTGACAAATTCTCGTCCCGCCATTTGTTTTCAACCTGTACACTTTTTGTGCCTCTTTTGCAGAAGAGTTCCTTGGGAATCGCGGTAAAATAAGATGTCGTTAAAAATTTAATTTTTTTACTTCACTTAGATGGAAAATCAAACACTTTAAAGTTCATTTTATGTTGTTGGTCTTATTTAATTTAATTATACCGAGGCTTTTGCCTTAGAATTAACATGCCCTTCGGGCTTGTAAGTGTACAATTTCCACATGCCCGCTTCCAATTTTACCAGGTCCCGGGCAGCACTGTGGATTTGTCGAAGACTGGATATGTGCTTTTTCCTAGCCAATTGCTCAGGTGAGCGATGTGGCCCCTGGGCCTCTTGTTAAGATTAAAAAATGAGGGAGTGATCTTCGACATGCAATTGATTCTGATTGTGATTGTGTGAAGGGTGGTATATTTAGTTTCTTGCCTTGATATGGACAGAATATGAAGTGTCAGATTTTTTTTCAAAGATCACAAGAGACAAATTATGACAGATTATTTTGTTTCATTAAAAATATTATATGTGAGGGGGGGGGGGGTTCATTGTAGAGAACAATGTACATATTTCAGTGTAAATATTCTAGGTCAGATTAATCCCAATATCTATTCTCAGAATCAAATGGTCCTCCCTTTACATGTAACTTTTAATTATGATAATAGAAAATCCAGTAGTTAGTATAACATTTTGAAATTTCAATAGTCTAGAAGTCAATCCTTATAAATTCATGTATCAGTAATAGTGATGGGGAATCGGAAAAAAATCAGAATCGATTATCGGTAATAATCAGTTGAAATCGATTAATAATCGATTATAATCGAAATTTTGAACTCTAATAAAATTAATATAGAAAAGTTGAAACTATTCAGATTTTTTTACAAAAACACACTTACCCTGGTACATAAAATATTCAAAAATGTTAATTGAACTTTCTTTTATAAAAAGTGGAAAATAATATTTTGTTTACTTTAAACAATAGACTATATAAGACTATTGAAACAGAATTTTGTGTTTTATTTTTTTTAATAAAGTCCATGCAATGGGTATTTTACATATTAGTACCTTTCATTTAATACATGTATATTTTTCTTAAAATTAGTTTTAATTAGGTAAAATAATAAAATTGCAAGTTTAAAAGTTTATCCAGAAGTTAGACTTGTATTTATGATAATATTCATTTTGTAAGTGTTACCTTTATTGTGTGGCCTTTTAGTCTAACCCCATATTTAATCATGGCATATAAGACACGGAAATTTTTTTTCAACGTTTATTTTTATTTTTTAATTTTTTTTTTGTAAAATTTATTTATTTAAGCATGTTACAGCAAAATTCAGTAACTGCAAAGGCTTCAAATTCATAAACTGATTGACAATAAAGTAACAATTCAAGTTTTAAATACCCCTGGTAGATATTGCTTATTTACATGTTTATTATATATATCCATACACACCATTAATACATGAAGTTTAAAACTAAAATGAAATTTATTTTCTAGGCTAAGAATGGTATTGTGTCAAAACCTGAAATCTGCATGGCACAGTTGTTAGAGCAGCTCTCAATTTTATCAAAGTAAGGAGCACTGTGGAACATGGAGGTCAGTCCTTTGGATGAGACTGCATAAACTGAGATCCCCTGCTGCAGTAGATGTTGGCATGAAAAAGATCCCTCACAGCTCAATGGCCATATATATAGGTATGAAGTTGCAGCCCTCCACCAGCAAGTGGTAGCGTCTTCATACGAGTGAAAAAAATTCTTGAGAGGGACATAACACAAAGCAAAAGCTGAAGTATTTGCTTCAGAAAAGACCTACACCTACAGTGATCATTATTTGAACAAAGTATGTGACCAAAAAAAAGCTTGCAGTTGAAAGGCAAAGAAAAGAATTCATTATGACAGGAAAGCTAGCTTTTATAGAACACACTGTACATGTAGAAACTTTTGTCAAGGTTAAAGAAATAATTTTGTTTGACAAGAACAAACTTCTCTTTTTGTGTTTTATTTTTAAATGGTGTCCAATATCTCCATGTGTTGTACATTCTAATATTAAATTGGCAATTAGATCTGTGCCAAAATATGTCATTGTAATGTTAGTTTTTTTGTGTGGCCTTTTTCTATCCATGTAAACCTTATATAGATATATAGACTATGAAATTTTTTTATTATTTCATTTTCTAAATTTTTAAAAAAAATATTTAATTAAACATGTTACAGCAAAATTCTATTAGTGCAGACACGGAAATAGCAAATCCATGGATATTGCGAACTTTATTTTAGATCCCCAGCTATATAAATTTAATGAATTTGTTACATGGATAAAGCGAATTATGGTTATAGCGAAGTAATTTTATAGGTCTTAGTAATTTCATTAAAACCGAGTTTTACTATATATATTAAAATTAAACTGAATAATTTCTTTATTGATTTTTTAGCAATCATCACATTCAAATGTGCTTTAAGAGTCAGATTTTGGAAAAAGGTGGGTGAAAATTCAGATTATTTTATCTTTTTATCCAATTCATGTACATACCATTATTTTCCCTCTTACACAAAGCTAAACATCACTTCTTTAAAATGGAATTGAAAAACAAAATTTCCGATTATATCAAGTGTGATTTTATAAGATTTTTACAGTGAAGGTTGAGAAAAAATAGGCAACTTTTTAGAGGCCAGAGGAAATTCGGACTGTAATGATGTGTATACCAGATACTTTATCTATGAAAAAGAATAAGCATGTAAGACTTTTAATTTTATTTTAACACATTATATATTTAAAATGAAACTGAATAATGTTTTGATTGCTATTTTAGCAATTATTGCCGATAAATGTGCTTTACGGTCAGTTTTTGAGAGAAGGCCAGAGGAAATTCAGATTATCATATCTTTTTATCCAATTCATGTACATGCCAATTTTTTCCCTGGTTCACATAGCTATACATCACTTCTTTAAAATGAAATTAAAAAATAAAATTTCCAATTATATTTAGTGTGATTTTATAACATTTTTAATAGTCAAGGTTAAGAAAAAAAAGGCAATTTTTTAGAGGCCAGAGGAAATTCAGACTGTAATTATTGGCTTATCAGCAATTATTTTTATTGGAGAAAATATGAATAGTATGTTTATGCACCAATCTTTCATATTATAGCAAATAAATTAATTTGAACTGCAATTTAAAAGTTTTTTATGTCTTTCTTTAATTTTAGTGTAATTTTCTATATCGTTTTAAACTTTGAATTCATGGTCATTTTCATGGACTGTTGCCATGGAAACGAACTCATGTACATATATCAAAATTGTTGTTTTTTGATCAAGGAACTTGTCCTCTATCTGTTGATACCCATTTTATAATTTTCCAATTACTTTTTTGTCAGGTTCACATATCCTTAAGCGGGGGACACAAATTCTCTGAATTAGCTTGTTCTCATTCAGTTTGAAAGACCTTGTGAGATTTTAACATTTATGGCCGTTTTTCGTAGGGGGTACTAAAACATACCCGGAGTAATGTTTTTCAAAAAATAAACATCTAAAATATTTATTGCATACATGCATCAGGCGCGGATCAAGAAATTGAAGTTAGAGGGGCGCCAAAAGTAGGCAAGGGGTCTTCGGGCGGCCTTGAGGCCCGTAGTGGAGTCAGGGCAAAGCCCTGGTGGGGGCTCAGGGGGCGAAGCCCCCGGAAGCTCCTGGAAATCCGCCACTGTTCATGATACGTGTTCATGTACAATATAGAATAGAAGATTAGAATTGATTTCGCTCGAGAACCAAACTGAACCAAAATTTATCTAATATATTCAAAAGAACGAGGGCGCTTTTGATTGGCATTCGGCAGGAACCTGGGCGTAATTGAAAAGTGAAAAATTTATTGACATGTCAAATGAAATTTTAACATCTTTTTAATTTATCGGGTTCCTGTGCAACAGGAAC
>NW_026935133.1:0-6389 GCF_032062105.1 Saccostrea cuccullata | reverse complement strand
GAAATTAACTCCCCTAAGTTTCAAAGGGTTATCACAGAGGCAAAAATAAGAAATGGAAATATTTAAGGAATCACTGTCTAGTTCGTATAGTATGCCAGGGCATCAACGATAGTGGGAAACATGGGATAATTTGCATAACAGGCGAAGCCCGTTATGCATAAATTATCCCATGTTTCCCACTATCGTTGATGTCCCTGGCATTCTATACAAACTAGACAGTGATTCCTTATATTTCCATTTCATTGTGAAATAAAATTGTAGATTTATATCTTAAAATTGTAGACATAGATTTTAATTAAAAACGAGGACTCCCTTGCCAATTTCCATAGCCCTCGCCCACTGACGTCAAACACAAAGGCAGCCGCACGAGATTTTCATGCATATTTTGCCTCCTTAGCCTCAGACACAGAGACAGATGCGCATGAGATTTGCATGCATATTAGGCCTTCCTAGCTCCTGACCTTTTGACCTGCCTAATTTACATTCCGGTAGAATTATCAAGAAATTAACTCCCCTAAGTTTCAAAGGGTTATCACAGAGGCAAAAATAAGAAATGGAAATATTTTGGTATATTTTTTACTCCATAATCGGGGGTCGCGGGATCTTGTTTTTGGTCTATGCGTCCCTCTTCTTGTTTTTGTCAAAAAGAAACTTTCCAAGAACAAATGTTCGGTTAAAGATAGAACTTTCATATTTACATGTGTATTTCTTGTGACAAGACCTTCCATTTGGTCCCGACTTTATTTTATCTATCTTTAGAATAGTACTGTAGATCACTAAATTTTCGCGACACCTTATTTTCGCGAGATAGTCATTGACTCTTTATAAGAGAGACATAATTATCACGAATTGTTGTTTTTCCTCTATATAATCGTAAGGAATACTTTTAAACGCGAGAATGAAATTTTCGCGAGCTCATTATCTCGCGTAATTACGCGAAAATTAAGTTCTCGCGAATAAAACGTGATTTACAGTATTAGATAATTTGGATAACACCGCATATACTGTGATTAATTGCTTTTTGTGAGTGGCATTCCAAGATTAAGGACAATGCAATTTGCCAATCCTGGACACGATCAGGGAAAACAACGAACTGTTTTGTCTACGTGTTCAATACATGCGGCTCACGGCAGGTGCGAGTACTTACTCCTCCCGGGCACCTGATCCCACCCTCAGAATTTAAAGGGGTCCGTGCTTTATGCCCTCTTCAAATATTTGTATTGTTTCTAGATATTTTTTAAATCGATCACTGTTCGTTTTCTTCATCGTTCACACTCTAGGCAATTGGAATTATGCAATGCATGGTCTATACATACATAAATCTATAATTGCACATGCATTTTATCGCATGCCTAACTCCTACTGTCTGTTAAGCCTGGAGTTTGTAGACATCCCTTGAGTCCCTTACTTGACCTTCTCTTTGACAACTTACAAGACAAAAAAACTAATCTGAGGAAATCAACAACCTCCTGAATTCCACTGTACATTCCAGGAAATTGTACAGCAGCATGTCCCAAAGACTATTGTATACCACACAGGTCGCATAATTATCAAATTCAGGGAAGTTACACAAAGTAATCATAAGATTTTCTCTCAGATATATATGTCCATCCAAGAATTAAATCCAATCTCTCACAATTCCTTTCTTTTTCCAGAGATTATAATTTAGCCTTTGTTTCTCCAGAAATTAAAATCTAATTTTTAAACTTGTTAACTAAAGACATTTATCAGGAAACAAAGATTTTATAGCAGTTGTGTGATATTACTTTTGGATCAGTTCTCTAATTGACAATATCTATGTGGTTTTTGGAGACCAGGTCTTCCAACGGTCTATTGGAATTCCCATACGAACCAATTGTGTCCCGTTATTAGCAGAACTTGCTTTGGCCTTCAACTCGACATTTAGATTTATCAACCACTTATTGTCCATTAACAACAGTTATTTCCATTTTTATATGCCGACACGATGTATCCCGGTGAGCTTAAAAAAAAAGATACCACAGAGTCTGACACATCTCTTTCATATTTGGACATTTTACTAGAAAAATACCTTAATGCTCTAACAACAAAGTTTTATGATAAACGTGATGACCTTAACTTTTCAAACGTCAACTTCCCTTACTTATGTCACCTGCATGCGGTGTTTATATCTCTCAGTATGAACAAATTCTAAAACGAGGTGAATTATTGAAGAACAGGTTGATGAAGCAAGAAAATCAGCAGTTTCTTTTAAAGTCATTATTTTGTAAGTTCTATGGTCGATACAATGACCTTGTCAGCAAATACAATCTATCATTAAGTCAAGTGTTGACTGACTTCATACTTCATAACTAAATGTTCGGCCATTATTTTACATAATGCGTTGTTTACGGATTTTTCCCTATTATTCCTGAACATGACAATGAGCACACGGCGAGTGTGACCGGTCGGCAGGGGATGCTCACTCCTCCATGGCACCTGATCCCGCCTATGATGTTTTGGAGGTCCGTATTTGCTCCGCTCCTATTTTGTTATTTTAATGGACTTTTGAGCTCGAATACAGTTCATTATCTCCACGTATCTCATCTTATAAATGTATCTGCACATTCTGAATAAGTTAAGGAATATTGCATTTCAAGCAGTGGTCAACTCATTTTCGGAATATGTAGAGAAAGATTTTCAAGTTTTCATTCTCTCCATGGGGCCAAATGGGGGTTTTAAAGTGTTTTTTTTTTTCTCTACAAAACCCTGCATGGTTTCCTGAACTCCTCTTGCATTTTTCGCTGTAGTCCCTTTATAATTTAAAATTTTCTGTGATGTGCAATAAAGTTTTGAAATTTAAGTTTTCTCGGTCCCTGTGGTAATTGGAGGTTAAATTTAAAAACAAAGTTTCCTGAACTCCTGTTTTATTTTTCTCAGTGTCCCCATCATTTTTGGATATTGATTGGCAGTGTAGATCAGGTTTTCGAAATTTCCATTTCAATCCTGGGGGATTTTCCAAAAAAAATACTTTTTTCATGAAAATCTTACTTTTTCTTTCAGTATATTGGATGTGATGATGGGAGTTTATCTTTAAATGTGCAATAAGGTTTGGAGTTTGGAATTTTAATTTTTACTCCGGTTGCGACTGGGGGTTCAAATAAAAAAAAAACATTTTTCGACAATATATCATGGTTCTGCAATTCCCTCTCTACATTTTCCCAAGTAGCTGACTCTTCTTTTGGAATATGATTGGTAGTGCCCTATATACGAGTTCATGCATGTACAAGAGGGTCTGGATTTTAATTTCCACCGGGTTTCTATAAAAGCCTGTTCTATTTTACATTTATTGCAGTATTTTGATTTTCACACTAAGGACGAATGAAGATTTTTAAAAATAGTTTTTCTTTCTAGAAAAGAAAACCCAGTTTCCTGCATGTACTCCTCTTACACTTTTTGCAGTAATTATCTTTTGGAATTGGTGGTATCCTTTAGATGTACAAGAAGGTTCTGCAATTTTGTTCACAGTTGCCCAATCATATTTTGGAAGAAATATGGATATGTCCTGCAGCTGTGCATATAGGCTTTGGAATTTCGATTTTCACCCTTGGGGTGATTGGAATTAAAACATTTTGTTTCGTAAATTATAGAATTGTTTTGGCTTCTTCCCTCGTTAACCAAATTTGAAGGCGTGTACATTGAGAGGCAAACACCTAAGTGCGAGCATTACTGTTTATTAATGACTATTTTTTACCTATCATATGCATACAACCGTTTAAAAATAGTCATCGGAAAATTTCTTCTTCAGCTCGACAATTTTTTTCACGTTAAACACCTTGACCCATTTTACAAAAGAACTAACGACTACGACCAAAATTTATTCTGCTAATTAATGGTTTTAAACTTTTTAGAAGTAATGTAAGAAGATATTTTCATGATAGAGATTTTAAACTCAATCACTAATTTTGAAAAATTTTACAATCAACTTAAGCTTGTGGTCTTGGTCGTATGTTCTTTTGTTAAACAGGCTCCAGTTCCATAGTAATTGTCAGGTTCCTGATCTCTCCATGCACTTGTTCTCTATTAGTAGAGGATAGGATAGGGTCCGCCTTGCTTTAATGCAGAAATTGAATTAAACATTTTTCTCCCATCACGCTCTGTTCCAAACTTTTACTCAATAATTAGAAGTGTGGAACACAGATCTGCCTTTCAAAGGCTTGAGAGTGTTATTTCTGGACAAAGTGATTAATTTTCTAAATTCAACAGCACGAGAAAAAGCGAGATCAGAAGGGAGCATGCAGCCGTGTTTTATCTGCCGATAATTATCAAAGCACGTCTTAAATCTGGCAAACAAAGTTTTGTTGTTTTCCCAAGCAATCTGCAGGCATCCTTTCCTGCATATCTGCATGGACGTCTTATTTCACTTTATCACATCCAATGCTCATTGTAATTTCGTCAAATTCAATTATGCATGTTGTACGCACTCTTCCAGATAGTACAGCTATACTGTTAGAGTGCAAGGAACGCGCGGTTTGTAGGCCTTTTTTCCCTTTAAAAATAAGTCATCAGCCACATCATCATTTGAATAAAATTCTTATTGTCGTTACAACCGTAAAATATTTTCTTTCACTATGCAGTTATACGTGTCTGAGTTAAGTTTGGGATCGATTGAAATAAAAAGAAATTTGTACGTGACGTTCCAGGTGAACATATCGATTTATTTTCTTAACATTGATTTACAAATAGATCGGGAAATTCCAAATTGATACAAATACTTTTGGAACGCTATTTCACCTGCTACTGACATTTAACTCAAATGAACAAAACATTAAGGAATGTTATAATTTGGGATGGGGATGGTTAAAAGGGGTGCAGGTGTACCCCCTCCCCTAAACACTTTTTTCTGAACATAAATTTTACTTTTTTCAGCTTTTAGTTTTTCCTGATGATCCTCCTTTCTTTCAAAATCTATCCTATAAAAAACTGACAGTTTTATAGAAACTAAAATATAGATTTAAAACTTTCAAATTAATTCGACTGGTAATGTTCATTTGCATTGTAGCTCTGCTTTGTTACAACGCGCGTTGAGTGTGTCCCAAATTTAACGCACTTTGAAAAATTTTTTCAAATTGCGTTGATTTTGTCCCAATTTTAACGCACTTTGAAAATTTTTTTCAATGTGCGTTAATTTTGTCCCAATTTGAACGCACTTTGAAAACATTTTTCAAAGTGCGTAATTTTTTCGAAGTGCGTTGCCACACTGCTTCTCTCTTTGTAACCGGCTAGCACTTCAGCTAATGCATTAAAAAAAAAAAAAAGCTCTGAGTTGTATTATTTAAGCATTGAATCATAAAACAAAACAATTATTGCTGTTTTTTCAGTCAATACGATGATTTAGCCACCTTCGAATAAAATATTCACCTTGCCCTTTGGGCTCAGTGAATATTCTACTCCTCAGGTGGCTAAATCATCGTATTGACCTCAAAACCAGCAATAATTGTATAATATATATAAGGAATATTAATAACATAAAGTTTTACAATTTATTGAATCTTTTTAAAAAGATACAATTGATCAATGATGTTATAAATTTGGTTTATTAATGACAAAAACAAGCAACACAAAATTAACATGGAGCACCACTGCAGCATGACTTAGAAAAAAATGGAAGACAAATTGAATTAATTAAATCAATCTCCATCAACCATAAAGGAGAGGATACCTAACTAAAATAACATCTACATCACATCAAACTTCAGCTATATTTCAGTAATATTAACTTCACATAAAATGTTGGCAAGAAAAAATTGATTTCTATTTATTCTGTAATTGAAAATCCTAAACTATAAATTCCACTGACAAAAGCAGTGTTTTGATTTATGTCAAGATTCAAAATATCTGAATGTGGAATCTGTTAATAACATTAATTTGCCTGGCAAATTACGTGTGTTTAAGTAATAGCTGGGGTTGTGAGGAGTTTATTACAGCTCTACACATGGTTCAGACCTCCCGTGAAGGTTATAAACAGTGGCTGGCAGGCTTCATAACAACTGTTATATCACTCTGTCATAAGGAGTCTGCACCACTGCTGAAGAATGCATAAATATTAACACACAATGTATCTCTTAAAAAAACGGCATAATGGAAAGAATTTAATCCTAAAATCTTATAATGCACATATATCACGCATTCTCAATTTATAGTCTCAATTCGCTTTAAATAATGTACCGCGTTTTAAGTAATATAATATTTCAAATAAATTTTATTTTCTGCCAGTCTTACGAACCTTTGTTGGTTGTTGATTAAAATACAACAATTGTTTGTTGTAGCTTGAATGATTGTCTTAGGAGAAAATCACATTTTATAGCAGAAATCGATATTTACGTTACTGTCGCCGATCATCGTGTAGTTTTTATTTTAAACCAAAAAGA
>NW_026935132.1:0-63077 GCF_032062105.1 Saccostrea cuccullata | reverse complement strand
CACGAAATATACATAAAAGAATAAAAGTCTCTGTATTTGTTACGCATTGAATATATTTCAACCTTTCAAAGCTTGTTCATTTTTAAGAATATGATTATTTTAATCTAAAAACTTTATCTCTAACTTAATAACAATTTAATTCTGGGCCTGTTTACATTATAGTTATCGGCGGCGATTTTTAGAAACAATATCATGTTCGATCAAATAAAACTAAGTTATTCTGACTATAATTTTCATAACAAATATTTTGGTATACAGTACATACCGGTACACTATATAACACAGAACTTTTTAGATTGCCAAAAAATTCAAATTTTTCAAATTAGGTATATTCAAGAAAGTGGTAAATATAATATTTTTTTTAATCTTAAATGAGATAATTCAATTAACGCTACAACCAATGCAGAAATGTAATTCTCAGGTTGCGCATTTTACTGCAATATTTGCAACCATTTGTTCCCTTGTTAACGAACGCAGAAGGTATTATAATAATTAAATATATTCTATTATCAATACTTTAAGGTTTCGTCAAAGGCCAACATGTTAAAAAAATTATTTTTATAATAGCTCCAAAACTATGTGTGGTATAAAGTCAGAAAGGTTTACAGTTTATAAATATATCATTGATTAATGGATAGAAAGTATCACTTGATAACAAATATTTTAAAAGAGATATTTTTTGATAAATGCACCTGTTTAATTCTGTCATTTTTGTGAAAACCATCATTGTAGAAATAATATATGTTTATCATTGAAGGGCAAGTTGGACGTGAATGGTCTCTGAAAGGCTGTTATTGAAAGCCTACATGTATAAAGTCAAGACCCCTATAGAATTCGCCATTTGCAATGTACTTTCACTTTCAAGTCTTAACATTTGGACAAAATAAACAGGGAAAAAAACTTTCCAGAGGCTATCCAAGTCCAACTTGCTCTTCATTGAAAAACATATTTTATTTCTGCAATGATGGCTTTCACTAAAAGCACAGAATTAATTAGGTGTATTTTTTGGAAGATATATGCATTTTTGATAAGAATTTTTCTCAATTAATATTATTCCAAGTTTTTTTCATCAAGTGATACATAATTATAAACTGAAAAAGTTTTAACTTGATACCTCACATAGTTTTGGGGCTATTGTAAAAATAATTTTTTGGACATGTTGACCTTTGACGAAACCTTAAAACAATCAAAGAAAATTTGTAAGGATGGCCCAAAATTTTTCCTCAACACTTCACTCAAATCTTACTCTTCTTTTCTCAACATTATTATTTGATCAAAGTGCACATTACAGTCAAGTCCTAATGAAAGGAATACCGTTCTCAAGTAATGAGGTTCCAAGAGTACTTAAAAACACCTAGTCATAACAGGTACATATAAACACAAATTTTATTCCCTTTGAATTTTATCTTTAAAATGATATAATTTCTACTTGCATTACTTAGGCTCGACGGTATTTTGTTCTTACTGTATTTTGAAAAAAAATAATATCCTACCTATTCTGATAAAGAGTAATACACTGAACATGTTCAGAGCCACTGGTGCCACAACCCCCTCCAGGGTCCCCAAGGTTCGTACTCGGGACTCCTCTTCTGTTTCCCCTCCCAACGAATTATCGGAATCACTACCCCGGCGGCAAAGGAAACAATTCAAAATTCCCACCAAAAAGCCGCGCACTGAATTGCCATCTCCAGATGAAATCCCATCAAAACTTTTATATCCATCTTTTTTCCTGCTATTTTCACTTAAAACCCCGTAATGTTCCGCCGACATACTTTTATATTTTTGTTCTTTTACCCACGGAATTATAAATTTTAGAGAGTGAATACGTCTGCAATGAAAGCAAACGCCAGCGTAACAGTTTTGTGGCTCTTCCTTAGGACTTCCGTGACAACAATTATTTTCGCTCATGGATAATGGCCGAGCAGTAGACAACTGTCGAGATTTCTTTATTTTTTTCTAAATCACAGCATCTTCAGGGTCTGTTTGAATCGTTCTAGGTATGACCGGATAGAGCGTTAAATCTAATAAATACGTTGTTTAAGTAAACTGTGTCTGTTTACATTTCGAATGCAATGCACTTTACACTTATGAATCCTATTACTTGCTTGTAAAATGTCGCCTTAAACTGTACTTGATTTTATGAGTTCTTATTTACTATATATGTAAATAAATGAGGGATTTAATGAATACAATGTATAGGAAAACGTAAACCCCATCCCTTTCAGTTTCACAGTTTCTTATATTTTTTGTCAGAAATAATAGCGAAAACTTTCTCGACTTTCTTTGAATTACATGCGTCATCGTACGTGGATATTTAAAAAAAAATACCTGATAAATTACTTATCGGAATTTATGTTGTTCGTGCTTTACAAAACGTCAACATACCTTCATCTGTTTGAATTTTTTTTCTAAATTGATTATCAATTGATAAACAAGCTTTTTCCCCATATAATCATTAAGATAATGAACTTTTTTGCAGGAAAAAGGTCTGAACATTTTATGTATGATGTTTGTAAAAATGTTAACTTTATGTTTGATAAACAAGAATTAAAGTTGTTAATCGGGACAATGAAATAAACATTTAAAGGAAAAAGCTCATTTATTCTCTTTTTTTAACTCTTTTTTTTTAGATTAAGGAATTGATATCAAATAAAGTTTGATGTTTTTCTTTCAGATTTAAGTAGTAAGCAAAAAATAAGGATTACCTGTTTGTATTGAAAGTGTTTATCTTTGTCCGTTTACATATAGAAACATATAAAGCCCAAAGGAAAACGGAAAAAAAGATCGATAAATAGATTCTTGATCATCAAAACAGAAGATTATCTAGCTCGTAATCCACTTTTTAATCTGATGTACTGTGTAGCAAGGAGTAAGTGAAAATATAAAATCTCATAGAAATTATTGATAAATTAAACAATTTCACAGGTCAGTGAAATCATCAAGTATCAATGTTCTGAGCATAGTTATTATAGAATGATATACTTATAAATGTATGTAATATTACAGGAAGTTTTTAATAATACTTTAACATTGATTATTTTGGAAACATTTCTCGAAAAAAAAAGAGTATTCAATAATTTGTAGTTGGGCATCGAATACACTTCACGAAAGATGATGTATTTGTAATTAGGAGAGCAAATGTATGTTGGAAAGTGAAATTTTCTTGCGATGTACTTTACAAACTGTTATAAAGTGTTATCAAAATTATTAAGCATTCATCAATTTCAGAGTGGAAAAAACGGATATAGTAAAAAATATTCACCATTGTTTTATAAGAGATAATAGAACTCCAATGACAATTTATTTAATAATATAAAGGTAGGTCACTCGTCAGTGTTTTAGAAAAGTTCACGCAGAACCTTTTACTTCAAAACTATTTATTAAATTTCAATTTTTATAACATACTTAAATTCAATAATTAATGTTAATGTTTTAAATTCAACAAAAAAATCCGCTTTAAGAAGCTACAAATAAGCAAGACTTATGAGGGACTATTTCTTGTGGCGGAAGGATATTTAGCAGAAAATTCTGCACATCTGCACATTTATTAAATTTAATATCTTGTAACTTTAGCTCACATACTTTTAATCGGAGAACATTTTCCGTTATGATATTGCTAGAAATGTTTAATATAGGTCTTAATTTATATTTTTAGAACAAGTTTACACCTTCCTTCAAAACATTTTACCAAAAAATGAAGATATGTCTAGTAAATCCCATATCTTGACCAATATTTCAAAATAAACATCACTGATCCCAACTTTTTCTTTCATTATTTTAAAGTACTCAAATCTTGTTACTGATCAGCGCTTATAAGTCTTATAAAAAGCTTAATTTATAAAAATGTTTTATTGCCTTTTTAGTTTTTCATTACCCAAAATATGCTACTTTTAGTGCAAAAAGGTAAAACTATAATTTACGCGTATTAATGTGCAAGATTAGTTCAATGATCAATATCATTCAAACTTCTTTATGTAAAATAAAATTATATTTATTGCAATGGTAAACCCTTTGATAAAATATGATAAAGGTTAAAGTAGTTAACCAAAAAATTTTAGTGCAAAACGGTAAAATTAATTGTACCGTAGACCAGTAAGATGCACACTGAGCCCCTATTTTCTCTGCAATTTTGAGGCACACTTAATGAGTACTTACCTTATCCAAAATATACTTCTAACAAAATCCTTGATTTAACAAATTCCAGGAGTGACATACCTTATCATTTTTAAATTATCTGAAAAAGAATTCAAATTTGCAGAGCCGGATTTTAGACCGTACCAGGAAAGAAATATGTGTAATGATTTTTGCACTTTTTAAAGAATGGGGAGGATTCTAATATTAATTTCTTCATTTTAAAATCAATTTAAAATCAAATCAAAAAATGATTAACAGCTTCATGTCATTTTATAACAATGTACCAGGCGGTATAGAATAAACAAAACATAATTTCATTACCGTAAAATTAATCATCTAACATTTCGGCAAGTGTATATCTATTAAAAAAAAAGACTTATCAATGGTTATAACTAAACTACATAAGATTGGAAACAACAATATATTACCTAAAATTATACTCACTATTTTTCAATAGAATATCATATAGTATAATTATATACTAATATATTACTTTAAAATGTTTATATTGTTTAGACAAGAAAAAATAAAAAGATGGAAAAAAGTGGGAAGTAAACGTTTTCATGAATACGTATACAAGAACACATTACGCATTACAAGTTGTTCCAGTTTCTTGTTAGCTAATTTTATTGCTTGCAAGATGGAGAAAATGGAATAACCCTAACAACAGAACTAACCAATAGAAAATAACTGGATGTGTGCGTGAAGAGATCAAAATGTATTTTAAGATGCTGGTTTAGTTTTTAACCCTGATGAAGCGGAATAAATGCAATGTGTTGCAGTAAGTATCGCATGTTGTAATGGAATATTGTGAAAACCTTTAATAAATCAAAATCCAGACTTAAGATCTTTTCTAAGGACACATGACATATTAATTACTTTGTCTGCATTCGTCTGTGATCTGGTTAAAGTTCATCCTTTAATTATCTAAGGCTTGAAACCCTGAATCGCTCGCTCTATATAGGCAACTCATCTTTATCTTTTGATAACCTAATTCTGCTTTCCAGACTTTCTGTTTATAATGATAAAAAGTGATATGGTGTAACGTGTTTGTAAAAATACCTTTCACATTTTTTTCTCTTTAATTAATGTTATGTTAATTTTTTCTCAATTTTTAATAAGTTTGAAGAATAATATACACAAAGTAAATCATCCCTACAATATCCCTATGAATATCTATACTGACAAATATTATTAAATGTTGTATAAATCAAAGTTTTAAATAGAAGTTCAAGGGTTCTATTTATCTTTTATTTATCATAAATGATGTTTATTTTTTGGCATAATATGCATAAAGAGTAACAATAGAAAGGGGGAAATAAATTCTATTATATTGGAACCTTTACACAAGTATTTGATGGATATCCAGGATGTACGAGAATGGTATTCAATTGATAGACACATGTTAAAAAAGAACTCAAATTAGTGGGAAATGATCTTATAATTCTGTTAAAATGTAGTCAAGTGTATGTTCTATTTACAAGTGTTGATTCACACAGCAGAGATGCTATCCCAGATCTGACACATGCGAAGCGCATTAAAAAATTGAGATAAGATCTTCAGGTTACTGGGATTTACCAAACGTAAATAGTGCGATGTTTTCTTAAAGTCTTTTCAAAGAGCAAAAATATATTTCATTAAAAAGGACATTTCTAACCCTAGTTATGCCTTTTCCCCCAAATTCCATGACTATTATTATAACTCTTTAATGAAAATAAGTTAAAATTTCCATGCGGTTCAATTCGTACTCGCACCTATTAAGTTATAGTATTTTTTTTCGTATTTGAATTAGTGAAATGGTGTCTGTTTATTGCTCAGTTTTCTTTTGTAATAATAACCCCTGTTATTATCAAGAATTCTAACTGATCAGGTATACTCGAAAAAATGCCTCTCGTTTTAAATACACATATCATTACAAATTTTTTGTGGAGATGGCAATCGAATACAGAAATGCTAATCGGTTAACAATAAGACGTTCCGACCGATTAACCGGTTAATCGTATCTAAATTCACATTTCTTTCATTTTATAAGTCACTATCCATTTACACAAAAAGAACAAAGAAGACTTTAGAAGTTAAAACCATTTCATATATCTTCTTCATTCTTATCAGATACGTACAAGTATTTAAAATAAAAAATTATTCCAGAGGATATCATAAAATTAAGAAATTCACGAAAAGAGATTAAGATCAGTGATAATTTTCTAGAGCAGATGTCACACAATTTTGTCACACATTCTCGCCATAATCAAAACTTAATCTGAATTGAAGTCCTTAATTTACTTTAATTTGTTTAATAATTTCATTTAATAGGTAGGCCTTACTAAAAACAGCACGCATGTGAATTTACAGTGTCCGGTCTCAATATGGAGGGCCAAATCACGGTCTCAGTATGAAGGGCCTAATTATGATCTCACTATAGAAGGCAAAATGATCTTTTGTAGATTCTTTAACGCTAAATTATCAAACTTTGTTCAGAAATTTCGCTATAAAAATGAATTTCTAAGAAAACTGTCTCCAATTTTACATATAATTTTATTTTTTCCGATTAACCAATCACAGATTCTTTAACCGATTTCCATCGTTCCGACAGAGCAATAGATTAATCGGTTACAAATTGCCATCTCTACTTTTTTTTGACATGTCTAAATTATTCGTACGTCTTGTGTTAATTATACCAGGAAATATAACTTTTCTTGATTACACGTTACCTAACTGTATTTGTACTAGATATGAATTATAAACAATGTTTTTATTAATAATTTTCTATACCAAAATATGATTCTTGACTCGAGAAAATTACCAGGAATTGCAATCTACGGCTTTTCATAAAAAGCACAAACCGTAGGTTACCTTTTGCATTCATTGCTATCCGTTATTGTCCATTTTCGTGGATCTTGTGTCGGTTGTGAACTGTTCAACTCCGTGTCATGAAGTCGATTTTAAGCAATTTTATGAGTAAATAAAAACAGAATATTTTAGGGTCCCTGCAATCCTGGTGCCTGAAAAGGGGGGGGGGGCTAAAGCCTTCAACATTAATGCAATCTATAAAAATATCTTTCTTTCCTCCTAGATATCAAGTTCTTTTGACATGAATATTATGGTTATAAAAGACATCGTCTTTACCAAAATGTGAAATAGATGGCCTCAGCGTCAGGGGTTCTGGAAATAGGATTGGGTTTTATTAATCGTATCTATAGTAAAAATGAATGAAATTCTTAAAACACATTTTTCTGTTCGATGTATATTGACCGCTAAAATTAATAATGGTTACAAGTATTAAGAACAAGGGAATCGTCAAATATTGTAAAAATTGTGTCCCTAGTGTCACTGCCTTGGTAATGTGTTGGAGTGCTCTACTGATTAATTCTTGATTTATTTCAACTTTTCTTCTCTGCTACTGGGAATTAATGAAAAAAAAATTGCTTTCAAAATTGTGAATTCCATGCCCGTTGGGTAAGGTGTTCTGGTTTTAGGGCGGAACACTACTCATTATAATGTAAATATTCCTTAATTCTATGACAATATTGCTTTATTTTCCTGGTTATTGCACAAAAAAAAAAACAAAAAAAAAAAAAAAAAAAAAAAAAAAAAAAAAAACAACTAAATACATGTTCAAGTTGAACATAGATGCTTTATTCAAAATTGTCAATGTCATGTTCTCTGCGACAAGGGTTCTTGTGTTAAGGCAAAGTCTTATTTGGAAGAATTTCCTTAAAAATGTTCTCTCTTGCTCTTGTACATATAATTAGCAGATTAATTGCAATGTTATTTTAAGCAGGATGCTTCTGCTAAAATTGTGAATTTCAAGTCATCTGGCTCAAGAGTTTTAGTGTATTTCGGGGATTTAATGATTATAAAGTAAGAATTTTTTTTGGTGAAAATCCCAATAGCACATTGGATTAAGAAAAAAACGCAAGGTTATGACTAGGTAGGGTGGGGTTGTACTGTTTGTATAATGAAAATGCATTAACTCCTACAACGGTTGCTGTTCAAAAATTTCTAAATGCTCAAAAAAAAAAAAAAAAATTAACAAGTAAACGTATCATACGTTTCTTCAAGAAACAAACAATCAGATACCGGTATTTCATTAATTTGGTTTCACGTATAACATATCCATAAATAATTTGTCCATGCAATATAAAAATTTAAATAATAATTATTATTGCAAGCAATTGTATTATCTTTTGTTTTAAGTTATTCACTTTATGTTGGTTTATCGATATCTCTAGGTGTGGAAAATGTTTTGGCAAGTGAAGTGCATCTCAGTAACACATTGACATTGAAACATTGCTGATATTGAAATATTGGAAATGGCTTCATCTCTTCATTTTGCACAGGACATCATCCGATGTTCCCTTTGTGTTAATGAGGTCGATTATTACTGTAAAACATGTAACGTTAAACTATGCAGCGAATGCACATCTCAACATTTATTCGACAAAGGAAAAGTGCATGAAGTTGTGGGGTTTAACGGCGAAAAGGAATCTCTCAAAGGTCCTGAGTGCCCCTCTCACACGTCGAACAACTGTGAGATATTCTGCAGAAATTGTGAAATCCCAATCTGCACGAAATGCGTTGTTGGAATTCACAAACAGCATGATTTTACAGACCTTGACGATTTTCTTGAGGAAAAGAGGCAGAGTATTCTCGAAGACATAAAAGAAATTGAAACTTTGCTTCTACCTAAATTGCAAAAGCATAAAGATATTATCCACGAAGAAAGAAATAAAAGTACGACTGAGGTCATTTCTGCACAGGAAAATGTCATTTGTAAGGCTGTCAAAGATTTTGGGAACACGCTAAAAGAAAAAGTAAAACAACACACCACAAAAATTGAAGAAGAAGACAATGAAAATGTTTCAGCTGAGCAAAACATCATAAAAACCCTTCGAGAAACAAAGTCATTACTTTCAAGCAATGATTCTAAAGCCATTTTAGAGTACAGTGGGATCAAACCAGAGTTGCGAAAGTTTCCCAAACCTTTAAATAACTTCATGCCGATTCTTGATGTCAAGAAAATTCAAGAAGAGGAGATAGCTTCATTATTTGGAACGTTAATTGTTAAGGATGTTACAAAAGAAAAGGAGGTAATTAATTATTATTTTCTTTAAATATATACATACTTATTTGACTTTTATATCAATTCAAGGTTTCTCCAATATGGTTAATGACATAAGCATCTTCTATTATATTCATTAAACGCGTCTTTGAATTCGATACTTGGAGAGTTGCGTGGTCAGAACAATGGCATAATTCCAATAAATCCAATTTTATGTAGTCAATTGTAACGTTCTGTCTTGTGAAATGCTATGTGCAGTTTACCAGTATTGTAGATGACCTCATTGTGTAACATGCATGAAATTTACATGTTCCTCTGAAGTGATCCTGTGCTGCTGATGTCACAGGTATTCTGCCATATTGTTGCAAACATTTGTAGTTCATTTTTAATAGTATATGTTTGGATATGTAAGATGTGGTGCGTAAGCATAAAACCTTCTCCAATATATAGAATGTGCTACACCTGCTTATAATCGATCATTTCCTTTTTTGCGCATGAAACATTCAGATGCAGCAGTTTTAGGTAGCGTCAATTTTCAGAATAAAACCAAATTCAAAATATCTAGAACCCTAGGCCTGTTTTTGATAGTCTCTCCTACGTAACCAACAAATGACAATTGAGATCATTTTTTTGAAGGGGGGGGGGCAGTTTGCAAATCATTACCTTTTGTCTGTGAGATTTGTAAAATATCTGAATATTTAACAATTGCATTTAAAAATAATTGTTTCCATCTGAAACAAAGTTTTATGACAATATATCTTACATTTTTCAGAGTAGTGTTCTTACTATGCGTTTCTTTTTAATGAGGCTGGGGGGGGGGGGTGGCAGCCATTTTCAGACTATTTCTATCTCCTTTAAAAGAAGAGCTCCATATAAAGATATACAAAATGATCAAATTTTAAAATTAAAATCTAAGAATTTTTTCTTTGCCAAATGATAGTTGACAGTTTAAGATACCATATCTTAAAATATAAGTTAAATCTGGTGGTTAATTTATGATTAATTTGTTGACCCCCCAGCCTCCTTAAAAGAGTCATATAAACTTAGAGTAAAGGAAAAAATATGAAAACCCTCAGTAAAACTTAAGTTTTTTTTGGATAGTCATTTCAAATACTTGTTCCTGATACTGCATTTGAAATGCAAGTCTCCGCTATCCCTCTCGCTTAAACCAAACCCTCTATATATGATATTCAGGATAGTCGTACTTTCACTGTCACTTAACTCATAATTAAAATCTTTTTAAACAGAAAGAAAATGTTGTCAATGAAGTTAACTTTGAAAGAGAATCCTGGTTTCATGGATATATTCCAAGAAAGGAAGCTGAACGACTTCTGAAGAAAGACGGTGATTTCTTGGTTCGAGTATTAGATAGTACACCAGAAGAAGAGCGCTCTTTGATTATTTCTGCTTATCGAGAAAAGCCGGTGCATACCAAGATTTTATCAGCCGATATTTTAGTAAGACTTTATTTTGATGATTGTTTATAAATATAAAGCTTTTTCATTACGTAGAGTCTGAGGTCCACGCAAAAAAAAATTGCGTGCTTAAACTTGATTTACTGCACAAAGTTTAAATTGCGCATCCCTGAGAATAATGTAAAGTTCGTCCCTTTTAATGTTTGTTTTCTGTTACTCGAACGACCCTGCAAATTACCCCAGGGCCAATTTTTCTTCCAGCCAAATCTCTTTTTTTTTTTTATCAATCAGCTGATTCCATTTATTCAAAAATATTAATTGTAGCTTTATTTGAGAATTTAAGTATATGAACATTTACCTTGAATATAATGAGTAAGCATTATTGTTACATAACGTAACAAGGATTCAATCATCTATTTCTGTCGCTAGGCAGCCATGCTGTGCGTCTGCTATAAATATAACGATTGATCGATTCACACAGGGGGCCCTGTTATTCGTAAGCCAAAAAATAGAATCCTGATCTATCGACTATGGACTATGGACTTTTTGGGAATGTTACAGGAAACGTATTTTTAAGGCCTTAATACATAGTTTTCCCTCGTAAGCTTTAAGGAGAGAATTGCGACTGCTTTAATCTTGACAATATATTTCAAACTCTGAGCTTGAGAAATACACTACACATATACAGAACGGTATACTGTATTAACTTATTTAATGCAGTAGCCACTTTGCTTTCGTTCAATTTAATTTCCAATTTAATTGGTATCTTAACTTTAAAACATTGCTGTGATGTCATTCCTTTGTTCTTGCAGTCTAAAAAGTTACCTATGGCAGTCCGATATTAGTGAGCAGTCTGATATTAATCTTAATATCAGACTGTCTCAGTACTGATATCCTTCAAAATCGGACTGCTACTGAACAAAAGAAATAAAAAGTGTGATAATTTAACAAACAGCAATTCAAATTTCTTACATAGAATGATGATTTAGAAAACATTGATCTTACATATTTGCAATTACATTGAATATACTGTAACAGGAAGAAGAATGTGCGGTAGACCAGATAATGCAAATAAATAAAAAATAAACAAAAAAACCCCACAAAAACGGATAAACTTTTAATAAACTTATTAAAATTGGACAAGTGTCTCAACCCCCCTCTCTGGTTTTTGAATAAGAGGGGGCGCACTTGGAGTCACCAGAGAAGCACAAAAACTTTCAAAACTTTAGACACTATTATAAAGAACAACATTCAAACAATTTGATATTATTTTTCTTATAGAAAGGAAAATTCCTCTGCAAAATCAAGGTAACTAGGCCTAGCATATGATATTTCATACTTAATTTGACAGATTTGCAACAAATTTTGAAAGAAATTTGAAGATTTTCAACGTTTCCCTCAAAACTCTTGGATTATTGATTATGTTTGTTTTCTGTAACGGAACATCAAAAACAAAGGTATATGTAGAAGCTTAACATGAAAAAATGAAATGGACTAATTTAATGTACCTTCAGCATCCGCTTAATTTTCTGTTATATAATTCTTCATTTCTGCATTTTCCATTCCACTTCAAAATCAATGAATATTTTGTCCCCACTCTCCTTATCAAATTTTTTCAAATACCTTTTTCAGTGTAGCCAAATCCCTAAATACTGAATACTTTTCATTTAAGCCTACATTCTTGAAAGAATTGCTTCAGCGGTCATTTACACCTTTGTCTTTTGTTCTAATATCGGACTGTCTCAGGTAAATCAAAAGCAATGTTTTAAGTACGATATATGCCTCATACAATTCTGTATTAAAAAATATCAGACAGTTTTCGGCCCTAACGGGCCTCAAACTGTCTGATATTTTTTAATACAGAACTGTATTCGGCATATATCCAATACGTATGCCAACTTGGTGATATCAATTTATTGAAATTGAGTTGAAAAAGATAAACAGATAAAGATTGCAGATGTTTTACATATTGAAATAATTACATGATTTGCAGTTATTCTTCCCTTTTCAAGATCAAGTTTACAAAAGAGCCTGACATTATCTCTTTTTTTTCGAAGCAACCAAAGAAGTGGTAGATTTAAATCAAAATCCCAAATTTATATTTTGTACATGTATATACAAACTTTTATTCAAAAATAAATGAGAATTGGATTGGGTAGCAGACAAAGCCTGTGCTAGTATAGTATTCTATTGCAATTAACTTCACTGAGAGTACCGATAACTTTAAAAAAAATGAAAGCTAGGTTATAATTACAAGTCTAAGGTATTACTTATGTCACTGTTATTTGTTAGTTTTTATGCAATAATTCATGTACCTTTTAGCTAGATGACCATGTTTGCTCTGCTCCTATTTTGTATTGTTTTATGGACTTTTGATCTTTTGATTACTGTTTGGTATCTCTATATGTTTCATACATTCATTCGTATGTTGAATGATTTGAGATCATTGTCAAAAAAGTGTTTATGATAATATTATTGGCAGAAGAATGCTACAGAAATACTATTTTTGAAATTACAAATATTTTCAAGAAAAGCGTCGGACCAAGTGGCACCATGGTAGACTGGATAAACTACTTGATGAAAACAGGGGAACATTATTCAACCGATCGTGCTGTTTTGGTCAATCCAATACCTCGAGAAAAAAATCACCTTGCCTACGACAAGATCAAGCTTGGTTCAAAGATTTTGAAGGTAAAAGTATTATTGTTCAATATTACTTTGACTGTGAACGTCAACATTACCGATTAAAAGTTACAGTAATGTGAAATGATTGTAAATCGTAATTCAAGTTCAAGATTTAGTATATGAAAGATATATCCAATTTGAGGGACAAATTCCTATAAAGATGCTTTATAACTTTAGCTTGGTGTTTCGGGTTATAATTTGTAGGTAAAAAAGATGGAAAACTATATTTCAAACTGTCATTTTCAATGTAAAAAATTAGAAAACTAGTTTTGAAAATGGGAGGTTTTTGTTTTCTTATTCGAAAAAAGGCAATATTTTAGGTATCTGGTTTACTTTTCATTTGATTATTAATTAAATGATCTGAAAATACCATATTTCCTGCATGATTCTGCTAAGGTCGTAAAGTACGAAAGAAAGTCATTATTACGTCATAATGGATCTAGCACCACAAAATTAGTCTAAAGTCACTAATTTACTAGATTTTGACCTCAACAAGTTGCGATTTACTTGTACATTATAAAAGTTAATAAAAAATAAAAGATATACAGATTTACGGTTAATATTTTTTATTATAGACTGCAGATTACTTGAAGAAATTTTTTAATTAATAATTAATTAAATTTTTAAATAAAAGGTTCAAATCCATAAGGAATTTTATTCATGTTCTGTCAAGAAAAAAAGAATTTTGTCATAATAGATAAAATGCATTTCAACTTTTGCAGGATTCGCCACCATTCCCATGTCTTTTTATAGGAACATATGATTCCAAAACCGTTTTTCTCCAAAATTTTCATGATAATGGAAGTGCAGTTTTTCAAAGTCTAAAGTTCTTACGGCAATTCAACCATCCAAATATCGTAAATTTCATTGGATTTTCAGCAATGCAAAAACCTTTTTTACTTGTGATAGAATACCTTTCTGGTAAGTTTTGGTAATATACTCAAATATATACATTTGCAGGGTCTTTCGATTATATAAACGTTCAGAGAGCAAATATCTTCAATTCTGCTTGAAGTTTGTCAGAGGTCAGAGGTCAACATATGGCCGAATCGCACGGCGTAATAAAATCTACCGGTCCATAAATATAAAATGAAATGCTCTACTTGCTTCTCATGTATGAAAAATGAAAAATATAAGTAGAACTTGAGCAAAGCTCGTTACAAAGCAACGAGTAGGTTTTCCGTCCAGTTTCGACTAGAAGTGACGTCAACAAGAGAAAGCAATGAACTAAGACGCCTCCAGGGACTTTAAAATTAAAAAAAAATCAATTTTACGTCAAACTCTGCAGAAAAAAGCTATTTTGGCTACTTCCAGTTTGACTGGAAGTGATGTCAAGGGATGGAAAATTTAGTCGAACGCTTATAGTGCCATTAATTAACCAATAACATGTCAAAAAACGCAAAATTTGCATTTTTTGATTACTTCCACTTTTACCGAAAGTGACGTTATTTGAAGAATTTACACAATTAAGGTATCATTTCCGGCTGACATTAAAGTTACAAGTACAAAAATAACTTTTAAAAATTCAAATAAAACCATTTTATTCTATTTCTTTTGACTCAAGAGAGACAGTTAATTTTTTTAATACTATCTCCAGTTTACACCGGAAGTTTTTCCAACAGATGAGTTTTGCTGACGATTGTTAATGTGAACATAAGTTTTGTTTACCTTAAGAACGGTTGAATTTTTCAAAAAATCTTGAAATTGAATATCACTTACAGTGTCGACCGGAAATGACGGATACAAAATCAAAAGACGAATTGAATAACTCAAAGAGATATTTCCCTGAAAATATCATGATTCAATCCTGAGTGGTTAAGTAGAAGATGCTTGGACAAAATGGCAATTTCAATAAAAAAAAGAAAATCGGAGAAAAAAGTGACCGGAAGTGATTTTTCTAAAAATAGAAACAGCGTTCTTGAGATATTCCAACATTGTATAATTCCTGTAAAAATCTTTGAAATCGGTTCAGTAGTTTCTGAGAAATCATGTGTACTATGAAAAAAGGGAATAACAATAATAATAGGAAATATAAGAAAAACAGTAATGTCTTCCGAAGGAAGTCGGAAGACCTTAATAATTGTTTTTTACAGTGTAAACAAGTATTTTATACACTTTTGGTGACCGATTTAACCTTTGTATATAGAAATTGTACCAATAGAAACTAGCTGTAAACGGTTGTTTATGTCAGCTATACTGTCTTTAACGTTTATCCTTATTTTATGGAAGATCTTAAGGTAAATCGTGAAAAGAAAGGCTAAAATTTTATTTTTTCATTGAACTCTACTCACGACAAATGTGTAAATCTGTTGGAAAATATCATAGCGTTGCAATCACTCCACAAACAGCTGACAAACACGTTGATCGGTGCTATCGTAGGCCTAGCTTAATACCAGCTGTCGCCAGTGTCAACGTGTTTAGAGACATCATAAATATGACTTTAGTTACTGAAATTGTAGATTGAATGTTTTTCTTCAAACTCAATACTTGATTGCAAATTAGGATAACTGGCTCTCATAAGTGACAACACCATTGTACATGTACTCATCCATCCCTTTCATGCAACAGAAATTTCTCCAACCTTTTAACATTAATCTTCGGACGTGTTTCACTTTGTTGTGTCTTTTCAGCACTCATGATCAATTTTCACAAATAAAAATATTTATACACATCAATCTGTTCCCTATTACTGATCACAAGTAGCCTTGAAGGAAATATTCCCATCGAAATAGAATTCTAAGCCTGATGAATTCGAAGCAAAATCGCCTTTCAAGCCGATTTACACATTGGATACATTTGTCGAAATTCACGACTACGGCGATCGGTTAGTGCAATACATGTAATTATATCAGATTATAACTTCAATTCCTATACTGAATTTAATAAACCTGTTATTTATGTTTTTAATTAATGAAAAATGCATGTTATTAATAGTTATTAATAGTTATTGTCAAACAAAGATTCTGAACACATATTATCTGAAGTGTTAAAATGTGACGCCAAATATACAAAAACTTGGAACCATTAATGATATAAAATATTAAAATAAATCAAGAATGGCCTTTTCAAATACCACTGAGAGTAAAATTAATAACAATCATGTTATGCGTTTATTATCAGTGTGAATTTTAGATATTTTATGCAGGTGGTTCATTGCTGCTTTATCTTAGAGAGAAGGGGGAATTCATGACTGCAAGAAAAAGAACCGAAATGTGCCTAGGAGTTGCAAAGGGAATGGCATACGTGCATGGCAATAAATGTATTCATAGGTAAATACAGCTTTATATGTATTATTATTTAGTTATTTTTGAGGAACATATTTTTCTAAAAATACGGTGTGGTTGTAAATAACAGGGTTCATTTCATTATACCAGGCTTATCATGAAGGGATCTAGATCATTTGTCTGCAAATAAAGCAGAAATTATTATGTCTCCGTAACATTTAAAAGCAAACAAAAGATACTATTTTTTTTTTTTTTGAAAGTCGATTTTGTTCTTCTCTCCTTAATGGTTTTAAGTATGTTAATTTATTTAAAAAGTACATATTAATGAGTCAAAATCTTTCTTTTAACATAATTGTATCTCAAAATAAACATTTATGAAAAAAAATTGAATTTAAGAAAGGGAGGTCACTGGTATAAAAATGTTTAGTTTTCCAAGATTGACTAGTACATCATGAATAATTTGAATTAATTTTTGTTAAATGTCAGTATTTTTTTTAAATAATGCAGTGGTAAGTATCTGTCAAAATATAGTTTGTCTTTAATGTCAGATTGTTAGTTCAAAATCGATTTTCAGAAAAACAGCTGATTAGATTAAACACGATATCCGACCAGATACATGTACACATTGGGAAGCGGGAGGGAAATTTACAGATTAACGGTGTACAGTATACCGACTGGTCAGATAATAGACCTGAATAAGTTGTGTACACCAGTCTCCAAGCACTAACAGGAAACTATATATACTCAACATACAGTGACAGATTTTGATGATCATTTATTTTTACAAAGGTTAATTTAACGCAATCATATAGCAAATAAAAAAATATGATTCTTTGTAAAAGGAAAAGTTTTTTGATACGAAAAAAATAAACTAAAGATGATATTCTAAAAAAAAAAGTTTTTGTAAACGTAACTATTTGGCAAGGATTGTCATTAAATTTTACACACAAAAACAGTTAATATCCCAAGCATATTAAAAAAAAAACAACCTAGACTCTGACTTCGTTTTTCATCTTTCTTTTTCCATGATAGATTTTTGTGTTTTATCTATAATTAATTTAAATTCAATCATGATTTCATGCTTATAAATCTTCGAATAACAGATTGAATAATTCATTCCATCAATCTAAAAGCCGAACTCAACGGGTAGACATGTAACTGTAATATATAAGCCTTTTTTAAAAGATCCATGAATATTATAATTTATATCTTAATTAATAAAACAATTCAAGACTTTGGAAACATTTATTAGAATACTTTCACTAGTTCAAACAAATTTTGTAAAAAAAAATAAAGATTAAATATTTTCAAGGAAAATCATAAGCGGTGAAAGCCTAACGGTAAAGCGTTCTATATTCAAGAAGAGAAAAAAAAAACAAGAGTTCTATATATAGTCTTAAGTTCGTTCCCGGTTTGGGAGGATTTTTTTTTTGTTCTCTTTCCTTATTTTTACCAATTCAAGATTTGTGTTAACGCGACATTTATGATTTATGAGAGTAAATCATTATAAAAATAAAGTTCATTCTTTTAATTTAATAAATAAGATATCATGTTTGAAGAATTATTATTTTATGGCAAAAATTATCTAGGATATTTATAATTTTATTAACATAACTTAGCTGTTACTTTATTCATAGAATTTCTCTGGAAAATAAATGTTATAAGCACATTAAGTTCTAACATGTATGTAGAACGATGCCTAAATATTAAATTTAAATTAAGACAATGTACAAATACTTCAAACACGGCAACATTTTTTTGTTATTTAAACGACAACAAATCGGTAATGGATGGACAATAATCCATATCTTTTAATTCATCAATAGCAGCAATTATATACAAAAAAAAATATTTCTAACACGTTTTTTAAAAATGTTCGAAAACATGTTAGAACTACATTTTGTTCTGATACTCATGAACAGTACAGCCGAACGAAATTGATAGGGTGTTTTTTTTTAAAAAAAAAAAAAGACAAATTGTTCAAAATCTTAAAACATTAGAATATTTTTTCTACTTTACGTATACAGGTATTTAGTCAAATATTAGAAAGGGAAAATTCCTTCCTTCACTGTAATGAAATATATGTTTTCCATGCCCCCTCCCTGTGCCTTTTCTCCCGAAATCAATATCTTAGTAAGTATTTTCAGTATATTTTAATTAACATTTAATGCGTATTGTAACACACACAAAAAAACCAAACAAGTCTTAAAGCAAACATCAATATATTCATCAAACTATAGTATTTCAAAATATATACGTTCCAACTGTGTTATTTTAAATTGGCAGGGAGTATGATTGATTGATTGTATATTGTTAAACGTCCCTCTCGAGAATTTTTCACTCATATGGAGACGTCACCGTATGCCGGTGAAGGGCTTCAAATTTAGACCTATACTCGGCACTCAGGGCCATTGAGCAGTGATGGTTCTTTATCGTGCCAGCACCTACCGTGACACGGAACCTACGTTTTTTAAGGTCATATCCGAAACACCCGTGACTTTCACTTTTGATGCAGAGCGCTTGGCGAAGGAACAGTCACTTCCTTTGTTTACGTCCTAGGTTTGACGCGGCGCCGCGAACGATAATCGAACCCGGGCCTCCCGATCACGAAGGGAACGAGGGACAAGTATCTATTCCCAATATATCTAAATTATTTTTTTCTTCAGAAATGTGGAAATCAGATCTAGAAATGATACGAAAAAATGTTAAAACTTCTTTGAAATACTAAGTTGCTCTATGCCTTCGGCTTGTTCGGTGAAACGAGATTTCTACACCTCCACTGTATCTAATTTTTTTTTTTTGATTGACAGGACAAGCATGTGGAACTCGTGTAAACCATGTGAACTTGAAGAAGTAAAATAAAAGCCGATGATAACTGCTAAATGAATTTGTTAATCTTAAAAAAATGATCACTTTTACTGCCTGGAATATTTAGGAAAAATAATAAGAATTTTTATTTGATACAACAGAATAAAGGGTTTTCTCTCTATTTCTCTATCTCTCTCTTGTAAATTTGTCTGTTCAAATCTATGACAGCATATTACTTATCTATTACAAATTATATGAATTCCTCTATCCATCATCTTGACCGAGTATAATAACGTCAGGGAAATGATAAAAGATACATGTAGAAGTTTGCTAAAATAATCATCATAAAAAATAAAAAATGAAACATATATATATATATAAAATATTTTGCATTTAAGTTTAAAAATAGGAATATATTTATGCACGTCAACAGACATTTGTAAATATATATATTTTTTTTAAAAATCCGTTATTTTACTCGGAATCGCCTTACCACGGAAAAATGGATATTACAACCGTGGTACAATGTTATTAATTAATTCTATAAGTATTAGCTTTATCACTATTGCATTACTTAAAAGAATAAGCATATTTACTATATAAGTACATTAATTCTCTATTTATACTACACGCGTTCGGTAATAAATACATGTGTTTTACGGCAACAAAAATCGTGAAACATACGTATTTGCAGAAAGAAATGTTTTTATTAATTATTTATTTATTTATCTTTTGTATATTTACATTTTAGCACCAGAAATTAGAATAGAATAATAGAATAATTTCTATGCAAGGAAAAGATCGGAGGCATTCCGAATAAATTGTTCATCTTTCGTCCACCTTTCGTTCACCGTTCTTTTGGCGCTCGCGTTTGCTCTTCGTTCGTGTTCTGCGTTCACTCACCGTTCACACATCGTTCACCAAGTTGCGTTCAGCGTTCGCACATCGTTTTCTGACCCATCGCTCTGCGTTCAATCACCGTTCGTTCAACGTTCAGGTTCGAAAGTAGAACCTTTCAGGGGCTGTAATGTTGACTTAATGGTGGTCTAAAAGCTACTAGTCAGGAACTGTAGGCCACCATTAAGCTACCATTAAGCAACATTTAAGCACCCATTAAGGACTATGAGATGGCTTATTAGTAACCTAAATGGTGGTGTAAATATTACCTTACCACTTTTAAACCAAGCTTAAAGGGCTTGTTTCATCTTGTGACTGCGAGGCATTACATAAACTCGAATTAATGCTAGGAATCTTCTGTTCGGCACGAATAAATGCATACTATGTTATTTGAAGCACTTTTCATTTTGGCCTTATACATTGTACCTTTGTAAGTGAAAAGAACAAAAAAAAATAGTCTAAAAACTTTAAAGTGTTCCTTTATATGTTTTTTTTGTTGTATGTGCTACTTAATACGTTGGTTTAAAGAATGAAAAAGATACATTTGAGTAATACATTTCTAAACTTCTTAACTTTGACATTCAGTGGAAGATATATCTCATTTAATTGTTTTTCAAAATCCATCTAAATCTTGTATTTTCTTATTTGTAAAGAGATCTTGCCGCAAGAAATTGTCTAGTTTCTGAAGACTCCACAGTTAAGATCTATAACTTTTGGATGTCAAAAGAAGGAGAAGAGTTTCCAAGTGATATTGAAGTTGTTTATGCGAAGAAATGGACGTCCCCAGAAACCATTCTTTCAGGTATTCGAGGTTTTGTGTGTTTTAAGATGGAGAGAGAGAGAGAGGAGGGAAGGGAGAGAGAGAAAGAGAGAGAATATAGTTGCTGATTTGCATTATAAATAAATGAAAACCGAAGTGCAAATTACGGAAAAGCATTGTCATTTATGAGGCGGATCTGTGTTACCTTGTTGTAACATACAGGCAATGGTAATTTCCATTCCTACGTCGATATGATATATCCCGGTGAGCTTGAGATAAAAGATACTCCAGAGTCTGACACATCTTTTTCATACTTGGATATTTTACTTGAAAAGGATTGTAATCTAACAACCAAGCTATATGATAAACGTGATGATTTTAACTTTTCTATCGTCATTTTCCCTTACTAATGCAGCAATATATCTTAGTTGATTCGATACTATGCATGCTATACTTATGACCAATTTCTAAAAGGAGGTAAATTATTGACAAGCAAGTCGATGAAACAATAATATCAGCAGTCTAGTTTAAAGTCATCATTTTGTGGTCAATACAATGACCTTGTCAGTACAATCAAGTTTTCATTGAGTCAAATGCTGACTGATATTTTTAATACTAATTGTCAGTCCATTATTTCTACACTGAATTGACGACGGATTTTTCCATTTTTTCCCGATCATGACAAAGAGCATACGGTTGGTGTAAACAGTCAGCAGGGGATGCTCACTCCTCCATGGTACCTTATCCCACCTCTGATGTTTTGGAGGTCCATGTTTGCACTGCTCCTATTGTGTATTGTTTTATGGACTTTGATATTGTATATTGTATATTGTTCGTTATCCCCATATCCTTCTTCATATTCTTCCATTAATAATATTCAAAAAGGATATAACTAATAAATGTACAAAGCCAATTTAATTCTCCAAATCTGTCGTCGTATTCCATGTTTATAATCTTCTCACTAAGTGTGACTTCTCGCCCTTTCAACCATGAAGCCACTACCTAGGGCAATGTGTTACAAAACTACAGGCAAAGGAAACCAGAGAAGTGGAATTGAAAGAAAAATTCCTGTATTTTTGGATATGGAAGCTATTTCGATTTAAAACAGTATTGTGAGAAAAAAAAACTGTCGCTTTAGAAAGCAAAAAAAAAAAAAAAAAAAAATCATTACCCGTAATATGTGACTAAAGATAAATAAAGTTAAATACATGTATAAAATATATAGCTAAATTAACATTTTTAAAAGATTATTTTAAGTAAAATGATATCCATTTCAAATATTCTACCCTTAATACATTTGAAACGACAGTCTGTAAAAAAATTAACCTTATCCCTAAACGTTAAAGATTTTCTTATATCATTTACTTTCTGTAAAATAATTGATTCTGATAGGATAAAAATTCTTTTGATAACTGCATCAATAGAATCTAGAGTTTGCTCTCACTAAGCAGCCGGAACTACTTTGGTTGTCTTTATATTTTTAGCATCTTACAAAAAACAAAAAAACAAAAACAGTTCTATTCAATATTCTAGTATAAGAATGGTACTAAGATGGACATATAATGATAAATACATTACGAAGTACATCCTTGAAAACATGTAAGGAGAAAAACTGATATGCATATCTCCCACGTCCTGATTACTTTTTAAAGGAAAAATTATATACTTTTAAATTAAAAGATAATTTTCTAAATTTCGCAATCTGCCCATTATGTCCCTTAACTATTTTCTACTACCTTTTTTAATTATTCCCCTTTGCTTGACAAATCAAATTGTCTGCATGACGACAATATACAGTTATTGGGAAGAAGGAAAGAAATGATAATCATTATACTTTTGTTAAATGTTACCAAAGCGAGGAAATACCGTAAATATTTTAAATCTTAGGAAACAAATGATCGATAAAAAGACACTGCCAGAATGGGGACAGATTTTTTTTTAATTCTAAAGAATCGGCAACATATATTTTTTTTTTTGGGGGGGGGGGGTTGAAATTCAGCTGAAAAGATGTGCAAATGAAATCCAAAACTTCTGTGACCTTAAGTTAAGATTAGGTTAGCTTCTTCTAACATTAACGAACTTGGGTAACTTACAAGGTAAATATACCCATTGGGATATAGCAAAAAAAATAATAACACAATAGGTAAGTTTGTTTTGTGCCAAAGATCTGTAAATTAAATGACATGACGATATTTGAGAATGCTATTTTGTCGTTAGGCCTATAGGCCTAGAGTCATTTTGAATTTCAGCAACGTGATATATTCGTACGCACTGTTTTGATGCATAATTCTAATTGTAAAGTGAAAGAAATTTTCATTTTATGGATTAAAATCATAATAAAAAAATGAATGTAATATTTTTCCTTTGATCGGTGTATCGAAGAAAAATATTTGTTCGGTAACCTTTTTCATCAATGCGCTACCCGCATTGATGGCACTTTCCGTCCAATTTTGTTTCTTTCATACATCGATCAAAGGAAAAATTATTACACTTATTTCTGAAGTCCTTTTAAATCTTTCAGAAAAGTTCACAGCTTTTAATGACGTTTGGAGCTTTGGAATCTTAATGTGGGAAATTTTTTCATCTGGAAAAATACCTTACGGTGACATGAATAAATATGAAGCGATAGGAAAAGTTGCTGAAGGTACTGTTTAATATAAGTATTTCGTGAAAAGTTTGTGCTTAAGTAAAATTTAAAATTGATGGATACTTCTGCATCAAACATCTTTTTCGTAGGTTATTTACATCCTTTTTTCTATGTCAAAAATGACATCGGAAAAATGCCTCCTTTCGCAATTCAAGTCTAGCACCCAGGATCAATGAATTGAATGAATAAGCTCCCATCTTTTTGACAATTGTAATAATATTGAAATAGTGTCCATGCTGAAAAAAATTTAAAATAGTTTTCCTATGTAGTATTTTGTAAAAGAGGGAAGTTGATTGTTGATTATGATTTGAAAAAGAGTAACTTCGTTAAATAAAAAGGAATCTTATTCTCTGTATATTTCTATTAAAAAAAAGTGTTTTATATATTCCTATGCAAAACATTGTTCACCCCAAATTCCTGCTTAAATAACTATAATTTTAATAAACTGAAATCCTTAAGAAAGGGGTAGGAGGTAATTGGAAGAAACGAACCAATTTCTCATGTGCAAGTTTGTTTTGTGAACAGAATTGGCAAATGACACTCCGCAGATGACAGATAGAGACGATGGCACTTTGTGATAAGAATCTAAGTTGCATGAGCCTCTGTCTCTGATGAGATTGTACTTAACTGTTACAGCAATTAAAATTGATAACCCTGATCCCCATTTAAAAATTTGTTTTCATATAGCTTCACATTAAAAATTTTAGAGGAAAGATATTGCAGACTAAAATAAAGAATGTCTATTGAAAAGCCTTGCTGATACTAGTGAATTAAACTGAAATGTCAATTTTACATATATAGTAATTTTATAACTTTTTTTTATTTATAATTTTATTACACATGACTTTTTTTTAGGATACAGACTTTCTCCACCTGCTGGCACTCCGAAGGCCTGTTACGATGTGATGTTAAAATGTTGGGATAAGGAACCCACAAGTCGATATCACTTCGACACCCTGGTGGAAAAACTAAATAAAATAATTAGAAAACTCAAATGAGAATTGAGAGATCTGGGACGTGGAAAACAAGCACTTGTGTCATAAATTTTTTTTATGTCCTTTCAGCTTATTCTTATACAGTAAAATCATTATTATTCGCGACGTATGTTAGAGTTGATTTGTAATATCTAACTGTGATCCAATGACTGTGTGTCCTTGCACTAGACCGATTTACCAAGACACTGACATCACTGTCCGATAAACTTGCAAATAAACGGCCGTATCAATAAAAAAGGAAGTACAAGTATACGGAAAATATATAAATAAAATTTTGAAGAAGACACTGAATCCAAGTGAATGGACTATGAATTATATGTAAATAATTATATTTTATGCTGATATTATGTTTGATTTTTAATGTTAATGTGCTTATTATTAATTGTATACAAAACATGTGATTATTATTTGTTGTGTATATATGCTCATTATCACAATCAAAAGAGGCTAAATACGGAAAAATTAATGTGTTTTTATATGCATTGCATTTCTCATATTCGTGTAATTGTTATATCATGTGCGAATGAGGAGTTGAAAACCGTACCAAATTATTTTTTAATGTAACAATTTTTGGGAATTACATCTGCTTAGCAAGCATTTCTTAAAAACAAGAGGCCTAATGAAGGATCACAAATAGTGCCAAGAATTTTGAAAGACGTTGTCTCCAGACTCGGCATAGATGATGTCAGTAGGGAATCCAGTCAGATTAAAATATTAATTTGAAAAGTTTTTCTTCTATTTTTTTAAAAAAAAGTCTACTTTAGCTTCTCCAAAACTTGTATTGTTTAATAGACTTTATCTTGAATACTGCCCGTTATGTCCATATATTTCATTTTCAAGCGACTTTTTTTTTAACAGAAACATTATTCGTATCATGATAATAAAGTCAAATTTAACTCTTGATTTTCGATATTAAAGTTTTAGAAATATATATATCATGGTAAATCAAAGTATCTAAATATTTTTTTTTTCAGTTAAAGGCTTTCCGTTAGCGTAGAGAAAAGGCAGAAAATATCATTTTTATCTAATAAAGTTTATCTATAATATCTTTGATTATCTTTTCTTTAAAGGGCAAACATCTCATGTTCTTTGATTGATATTATTTTATGTCCTAGAGTTTAAAATTATTTACAAAGAAATGGAAAAACTTCACAAGAGAACTAGGGTTGTTGGGAAAGTTCTCAGACACGCGACATAACTTTTTGTACCCATTGTCAGATTATATCCAGATTTGTAAAACGTTGTTAAAAAAGGAAATTTAAATTGTGTGTACTAATGAAATTCTTCAAAACTCTGACGTTAGGTAGCCCTTGTTTTAAAAGGATAGGAACAGCCACTGACTTTATATTATTTTGTGTACACATGAGGATAACCTCAGAAAACCCTTAACATACTGATGGAAGAAAATCCAATGTCAGAAGGGAGCAGTGAACATGTGTTTAGAGTCACATATGTATTCTACATGTAATGCTACAGACTTTATAAAAGATCAGATACTACTAAAAAAAGCAAAATTTACAGTGATAACGGAAGCTTCTGGGTTCTAGAGATTTTGTAGGGTAAAAATGAGGTCTACGAAATAGGCATTTTTATATTTTCTAGACGAAGCTGTGATTTACGTTAACTTTCAAATTGACAATTTAAGGGGGGAGGGCGCCGGGTACGCCCCCCCCCCCCCTTAAATCAACTACTGGTGCTACTAGAATAAAAATAGGGCGCTGTCGTAATGAGCGGATATTAAGTCAGACTACCTAGACTGTATGAAAAAAAGTTATTTTGAAAATCCCATGACACTATATTTGTGTTAAGTTGTTAAGTGTGCACCGTGGTTATAAACAATTTTTAGAACGGTTTCTCCTAAAACATATGGAATGAAACTTTTGAAATTGTCCGAAAACTATCCGAATTACCTTATTTTAATATGAATATTAAGTAACATAAACAGTGGATTTATTTTGAGTTAAAATAACGGACTGTCAATTTCAAAGAGGACCAAATTGAAATGTATCAGGGGGTTGCCAGTAGATTGTCTTATTTGCATCCTAACAAGTTAACCTCTTGGTAATTATATGCATCATAATTTCTATAACCTTTATTCTTACACGTACAAGCTTCAATTGAGTCTATGCCCTTGCATTAGATCGATTTTTTAAGACCTAACATTGCCCTCTGATGTACTTGCATACAAATATACAGCAGTATCAATTAAATACATGTACGAAATGTACAGGAAACATATTAATGCAATCGTGAAGAAGACCATTGAAGACAGTTAATAGCCTATAGGCTTTCAATCTGTAAACAATATTTTATCTAATTATAGTGATGTATTTTTCCTTGAGAAAATATTACTTGATCTGCCTTCATACAAACTGCGTCGCGTATTGCGAAATCCCGTTGTACACTGACAAACTGATAACGATCAGTGACTTGTTTATAACTTGTTATATATGGGATTTAACTAACGACAAAACAGCATGCTGTAGTGAGTTTTGATATAGTTTATTATTTTCCTACAGGTTAAGATACAAAATCACCTCATTTTGTGGTATTTTCAAGAATTGTTGTATGCTGTATATTTTATATGATGTCATAGTTACGTTTTCCCGTACAAATTAGGTTCCGCCCCCTTTTTGTAACCTTAAATGTGCTGCGTTATAGAATTAAAAAAAATATATATAAAGACCCTTTTCGATTCAAAGGAAATTGCATAATGCAACAAAGAATAAAATAATTTATTAAGTTTAACAAATTTCATCTAACAATAGACATTTGATTAGGCCTGTAAAATTTTATGAAAGAAAACTAAGTGAAGAAGTATGTCAGAAATATCTTCATGTATATCCCAAAAATATACATAGGAATCAATGGTATTGAAGTCAACGATACGCATGTAACACTTAAGATATCAGCATGTTTTCTTTTCTCCCATCTTAAAATTCACATTGATATACCAATGGAATACATGAGTATACAATTTTATTCATATTCAAAAGAAAAATAAAATTATCCTTTAAGCTCAAAGCAGATAAGGTTATTACAATACAGTCACAAGGATAGGTACTGATCCTCGACATGTGTGATTAACTGTCAAAATACTTTTAAAATGTGCATATAATATGAATTAAACTTTATTATGAAAAAAATATCGTTTTTTTTATTTATTCAATGAATCCTTATTCTTATCTATTTCATAGATGTATTTTCATCAGTTTAAGCCATGATTTATTTCTTTATTCTTTTTCCTACGTACATTTTTCTTTAAAAGTCATTTGAACTAACTTGCCTAGTATACATTAAATTAAATTCTGCCAATGCGAATTAAAGTCCTAATTGAATTTTTAAATTTTCTGCAGGAAATTGTGAAACCCTGCCGGATTTTGATAATATCCCTTAGGATTTCCAATTTTCATACAGAAACTTTAATTTTTCCCATGGAAATTGTTTGTTCAAAGGTGATTATCTCATTTGACAGGTGAGATTTACCTGTAACAAAGGTAGTTATGAACTCTGTGAGTGACGGTCTACCACTTGGTATACACTGTTTTATGTGAAATGAGAATTTGGCGGGCTCCAAAATGCCCCTTTATTCGGCACAGTGTTACAAGTTTAAGTTGTTTAGTTCTTATCAGAGTTGTTTAATTTCAAGAATTTTCTATTGCAAAAAATTGAAGGAAATCAAGGGGAAGGGGGGGGGGGGGGGCAAAGGTGGTTGGGAATAGAGTATTGTACATGAGTTGGTGTCAATATAAAATAAACGCTGCCAAATAATTAGAATTGAATAAATATATATTAATATATAGCTAATAAATAGTCTCTAAGTAAATACTACCAAAAATCTAGAGGATTTTAGCATTCAATATCTTGTCGTTTTATTGAACGCTGAGTTTGCATTACGTATACGAGTAAACCCGAAACATTACGAATACGAAGGTTCAATATACAAGGCCCCATTGTAAACAAAAATGTCCTCTGGGCAATCCCGTAATTAAATTAAAGAAAGAAAGTGAAATCTAGGTAAGATATGTATATTTTTACACAAAAATGAAATTATTTATTGAGAAAAGACTAACGTATTAGTCCCATTAAAATCTAAATAAGCAAATCATAACGCTCTGTAGGGTCAAGATGCGATATCGAACACTTACAGGAAAAGCGTAAATATGAATACTGATGCTAAAATATTATTAATTTTTAATAATATTTATATTTTATTAATAATGAACAAAGAAATAATGGCCTATGAAGATCGTTTTATCAAACAATTTTTCAGCTATGACTATGTTATTTATTAAAATAAATCTACAAAAAAATCCAAATAACAATTTCAGTCTTTTTATCATCTTAAGAAATAGAAATGACATCATTTCACTGCATTCTTGAGCTTACATGACGGGGAAAGTGTCATAAACTTTACGTTAATTTTACATGATATGCAGTTATTTTTCATTGGGGGGGGGGGGGTAATATTGTTTAATTCAAGTGTTAGGATTGTTTTTAAGTAACCGTGAAATGTTTTGATGTTGACCATTTGAAATTTAATTATCATTGTTCCTAGTTATTGTCAGATATGCACATACAGGTATTCAATTATAAGCGAAAAATTGAATGTGAAACGCCCCCTTTACACTCTCGTAGACTTAGAATTAATGAATCGTGTTTATATTTGACTAGCACAAGTGTTCAATGAGGATAAATTGAAGATATTCTGAATGAATCTACAAGAGAAGTGTGTCCTCTTATTGAAGTTTGCTGGAGGATTGTATGTAGTTATAATCCATTTTTTAAAATGCAATAAAGAGAGGATATTACCTCTTCTTATGTATGTCAGTTCAATTTCTCGTCAAATATTTTCTAAAGAGGTACAGTACCCGCATCGTTATTCTTTACAAGATACACGATACGATAGGATACACGCACGATACGATAGGATACACGCACGATACGATAGGATACACGCACGATAGGACAGGATACACGCACGATAGGATAAACGCAAAACACGATAAACGCAAAACACGATACACGCAAAACACGATAAACGCAAAACACGATAGACCTGATAAACGATCTACACGATAGGATAAACGCAAAACCTGATAGGATTGTTTCAAAATGCGGAATGTTTTTTGACAAGACGAAAAGATTATTTTGAATTAAATCTAAAGATTAAAGATTGTTTAAATTAAATTAATATATATTTTAATTTAAATAATCGCAGAGCTTCAAATCTGAACTATAAAGTACATTTAATTATTATAAAAAGAACCTGAGATCTCTGTATTAATTTTACAAAAGTTGTTTATTTATATATATAAAAAATTGACAGTGATTAAATGGATTTTTATGAAATGGAGACTGTATTTTTTTTTCTTCTCAATTGTGTGAATTTTGAAACACTATAAACATATTTATTATTTATGAAAAATATACATTTTAATTTTCTATCTAATAAACTTATCTACAAGTACCAAGTTATTTCACGGAAGAAATTTACGCAATAAATTAAAAATTTGTATTTAATGTCTAAAGCTTACATACTGCGATGTATCCAAAACTCGCAATTAAATATTAATATCTTAGAAAATAATACAAGTAGAAGACTTGCCGAAAGAAAGGTTTAAAGAAAACGGCTTTAACAAAATTTAAAAAAAAATTTAACATGATAGATCTATCAAAAACGAAACAGTCCAAGAAAATTAAATTTTCTGAATAGAAATCTAAATAATTATTAAAATAATGGCGATCTGCATTCATACATGTAAACTGTGTCATGAGAATATGAATCAGCTACAACTGCACATGTACGTTTACGCTAAGCTCTGACTTATGTACATGTAAACATTTTACATTACAGATACTTAAAATCTCGTATTTATTAACGAACATTGAATGGTTAAATACTTTCTTCTTAACAATACAAAACAGAAAAATTAATTAACAAATATTAAAAGAGTGAAATGCGACTGTTCCGACTAAATAATTATAAATCATTGCTATTAAACTCTGTGTGCACTGTTTCTAATAATAACGAAAAATAGGTTTAATTCGGCGAATGAATTATTAAACCTTAAGAATCATTTTACACTGACCCGGTAATCTCATATTAAGCATATTCGAAGGGCGGTATTTTGAAAGTCCGCAACCAATTTAAAATTAGATAAACAAGATCTAACCAAATAGCCAAATATAATATTGAATTCTTGAATAAAGTCATATACGTATGGAATAAAATCGATTAATACTATAAATTGATTCGGTGTATTTATTAGCCTTGCTTGGTCACGGCGGATCAGACGACTCCTTTTTTTTTATTTTTATAGTAAGATACCGTTAAAAAATATTGCGAGCTAATTTTCATAGTTTAGAATGTTGGAACTATTTCATCCGTTTCTACGATCACTGAAATTGTTTCCTAGAATTAATTTTGTCTGTTTTACGTAGAAAACCCGATGACCCGAAAGTGCACGTATCCTAAGTGCAGTATATTTTGTTTATGTTTATTAAAAGACTTATTTACATAAACATAATGGAAACATTGTACGAAATGAAAAAGAATCAACGGAGTGAGTTTAGGGACTTCATTTCATTGAACTGATTTATTTGAATTTTTATTTAACATTCAAGATGATTTTTTCATCCACAAATCGTACATTTATTTAATGTATTTTGAATTAAATATTTGATAAAATTGTTCAAACAAGTTAGGAACAAAATTCCGAAAATAAGAAGTTGCGTGTCAGTAGAACCAGGTAGTATTCGAGGTTACTAATTGACCCCAGGTGAGAAATCAGTACAGGTATGTTGACGGTGATCACACACACACGGGCCGAGGTGTCAGTTAGGGGAGAAGGGGGAGGGGGCGGATGACCGCACAGGAAGACAGTGTGCTAATTAGAGAGCCACACATACGTGTCATTTTTCTGGTAAGGAAAGGTCTTCGATTTATTTTGATTTTTGGCATGCCGATGGATTATATTTTGAGTTTATTTCATCGCCGAAAAGGTAAGCTGCTAAAAAACTTCATGTTTTCCCCTGTACATGTGTATATTATTTTTTATGTTATCTAATGCCAGATAAAATTAATGAAAATCTTTTATTTTATAGTAACAGCCATGGTGTGATAAATTGGGTAGAATATTTTTATTGATTATATTTTATAATTTTGATTTCTTTTATTAATTTAGACATATGTCACGGAATTTATAATTAGCTAAACAAATAAATTTAAAATTTGAACGTATACGGCCAAAATCGTTGTTAAAATCATCTGGATCATTGTCTTATGTTATATTATATTTGTAACTTCAAGACTTTAAATAATTGTGCATACATGCAGGTCAGACGCGTAAAAATATTTCTAACGTTATCAGACGATAAACAAGGAAAAACAGAATATTGCATGAAAAAAAGACACATTTCAATATCCTGCTTATTATTTATTTATTTGCTTTTTGTCTACGCGAACATCGAAGCTTACCAAAAATCTTTCTCCGGTAACTCCGATTCATTTGAGAAAATCATATTAATAATATTTAATTTTGACAAAATAAATCATACAATTCGATAAATTATCTTTTAAAGAAATAGACCAGTTGATCGGTCTACTTATAATTTCATTTCCGAAAAATAGACTTTACTTACTGTTTAAATTTTGACAATTACTCTCTGCTTTTCCATGATATAATTATTTTATTTATTTAATTAATTATTTATTAATAAATCAATTTATTCATTCATGAAATACGCGATTAATTATTTTTTCCTTCTACGCTTTAATATTTCTTATATTGATGAAAAAGAAAGGGGAAAATCTTTATTTTCTCTTTTTCGGTTGAATCAATCTTATTTTTATTAACAAAACGAAAAAGAAACTCGGAATAGCTCAGTAGTTTCTTTCTAAAGTAAAGATAAAAAGCGAGGGTTTCCGAATGCACACGATAAACGCAAAACACGATACACGATAGAACCTAATAAACGATCTTCACGATAAACGCAAAACCTGATAAACGGAAAACACGATAGAAAACGCAAAACCTGATAAACGGAAAACACGATACGATAGGATACGATAGGATACACGCACGATACAATAGGATACACGCACGATAGAACACGATAGAATTGTAAAGAATAACGATGCGGGTACTGTACAAATCAGACTTGCCACCAGCACTTTATATGTATCAGAGATCACGATGAATTGAACTATGTATCAAACTGCTCACAATAATTCTGTTTTGCATTTGCGCCGATACAATTTTTGTGCAACATTTAGAAATATAAAAAATGTCCGTCACGTGATCAACAGTCATGTGACATCACAAAAATGCTTGATTATAATACCTGATTAAACTCTTATCACAAGTTGACCGGAAATTCAAAAAAAGCAGGGGTGATAAGGAAGCATACAGAATATTTTACCTTGACTAAGTCGATGAAACATTATGATGTCATAGTGATGGAGATGACGTAAAGTTTAGAACACAGGTCTTCGTAATATTGGTATACTATAAAGAGAGAAAATTTAACTCTAGGAAATGAATTGGAACGTGTAAAGACTGACAAAAATAAAATGTTTTTATTTCGTTATGCTGTATCTGTCATTTTGATTAAAATCTAACACTGATGACGTCACATTTATATATCAAGTAACTAGGAAATTGATGATGTCGTGTAAAGAGAATTTCGCTAGGACGGCACGTACAAAGATACGTAAAATGGATTTTAAAAAGCAAATATCGGGAATATTATGTGAAATTCATATGGAATTCAGTTAAATAAACAGGTATGCTAAGTTATTTTCATCAATTATATTCTCTTCCGAAGAAAGTCAGATATATCCGTATCCCAGTCGGCCTTCCCTTGGTTATTCGTGACAAAAATAATGCCATAGAACAACAATAAGCTGGATAATTCAAAACATAAGATTTGTACAGATGGAAAGTTCGCCTTATAAAATACATAGAAAGTGCTGCTAGAATCCCGAGTTAGAATCCCGAGTTAAGCATGGTTTTACGAAAAATCTCGGTTCATATTTGTAAAATCTAAAGTATAGAGTAAGGTTTCGTGTGAATGTGTGTTATAAATATTTTACTGACAGGACAGTGGAATTCTAGCAGCACTTTTACAGCTAAATATATGTTTTTCGACCATATTATTTATTCAAAGAAGTAATTAAACTCCCGGATATTGTTGTTCTGTTAGCTTTTTTTTTATTAAGGAACATTTCGGTATTAATAGAAGTCACGTGATGACGTGGTGGTAGCGCACATCATTGCGTTAGACGCTCTTTTATCTGATTGATTGATTGATTGTATATTGTTTAACGTCCCTCTCGAGAATTTTTCACTCATATGGAGACGTCACCGTATGCCGGTGAAGGGCTTCAAATTTTGACCTTTACTCGGCACTCAGGGCCATTAAGCAGTGAGGGATCTTTATCGTGCCAACGCCTGCCGCTGACACGGAGCCTCGGTTTTTAAGGTCTCATCCGAAGGACTCGCAACTTTCACTTCAAAGTGCCGAGCGCATGGCGAAGAAACAGTTGCTACCAATTTTAACGACTAGGGTAGTTGCGGCCCAGATACCAACTCACGACCTCCCGATCACGATTCTATCTGTATGCACTAGTTAATAAAAGCCTACGTTTATCAACGGTTTTTGGTAAATTACAAAGTTAATTTTCTTTAAAAAGTCTAAATTTCCCGAGAAATGATTCATTTGCTTCCTTAACATACCCGCGAAGGATTACATATTGAAATCAAAATCTAGCTGTATATAAAATTTGTATTTTCAATGTATTTTAAGTCTTTTGACAGCATTTTCATAACTGTCTATGTTCCGGTATTTGTTTCCTATCACCTTCAAATAGAACAACGTAATCGAGACATGATGACCTAATTCCATTCTCTACAGAGGAAACGATCAGCTGTATTTTAGAGGTTTTAGTAGAAAAGAAATAAAGTCTTTGTTTTGAAAAATGACAGTATTCAAATTACACTTTTATGCAGATTTAAAAAAAAAAAGACTCATATAACCTGGTATCTTTACAAACGATAATTTTGCTATCAAGAATCATTTTACGCCTTACTTATTTTTTTTTAGTTCAAGTAAGTTGAGGTCTGAATTTGATAGAAATTTTAAAAAGAAGAATGATACTTTACACTCTTGACTGTTTGAGAATTAAAAATATTCTTCCTTCTTCACATGGTATATTTTTCTAAACGGTTATTGAAATCAATGATTAAAATCTTAAAGTCGCATTTTTCTTTTCTATAACTATTGAAGTCATAACTTCCTTAATTTATTCTTTGTTTGCAAAGGTAATTACATGTATAAATATGAAACATATAACCCTTATAAATATATATTTTTGTGTGTATTTGGTATAAATTTCTTTTGAATGCAGTTTGATACAAATATGTTCTGAATACTTCCTTATAATAACTTAAAACCTGCCGTCAACTTTCTTTTTAAAGTGCAACCTTTTTCTGGAGATGCTTGTGGAAAGTTTTATTTTTCTATTTTTTTGCATCCCGATATTTTGTTTTGGTAAGTATTCATACCTTGCCATCGTAGTTTAAAAAAGAAATCAAAATTTTTACTCAAAGTTATTTCAAGTTTATCCTTAGATTTGTTTGATTGAGATGATTTTGTTTCCTTAAAAAAGAGAGGTTTTTTTATTGGTATTTTGTTTATTTTGACCTCAATAAATGAGTCATAGAGTTCTATATCCTGCATTACTTAATGAACTGCTTCTCTTTCTAGCAGATATTTTACTTGTCAGGTATTTAAAACAAAAAAAAAACAAAAAACAAAAAAAAAACAAAGCATTTTACGTAATGATCAATGTTAATTGAAAGAAGTTAAAACAATTGATTTAGAACTACTTATCAGTGTGCCCCTTTATAAATAATCATTCATTTACTTAGTACTTTATATTTCATGTTTTGAAATGTAGCAGTGATTCAAGCATAAATTCAAATGATAATTTCCTTTTCATTTTTGTGCTATTAATTATGTTACTTTGTATTTGTCTTTTCTCATTGTTTATCGTTATTAACAATCCGGTGGAACCTTTTTCACTCTGACATATATGTTTCTGAACAGTTCTTCCGAATAAGGGGAATTCTTTGCTATCAAAAAGTACCTTTTCAAATTAATCAATATAAATGCATATTCTATTTCCAACAAATTTTCTCAGCAATATTAAGTTTCTAATAACCTATCCTTGACCTTGAACACAATCTAAAACACACGTGTACATTTTATTTTTAGCGTCACCCACATTCGTATCTGCTGACAAAATTCTAAAATGACATTAATTTAATGTACGAAATAACAATAGAGATATTGTTACAGACGATTTATCCTCTGGTCATCAAGCCCAGCAATTTGAAACATGGGCGTGTGTGTCCTCAACTTGCCATCTTTATCAAGCTCAGAATGCAGTGGACGGCGACATACAGACTTGCATGAGGACTTCAACTCTTGAAATTATGAGCAGTAATAAATCTAAACATTACACGTGGTGGTATGTCGACCTAGGGAATATAAAGAGCGTGTACAATATCAGGATTCAATTTAAGGATTATGGAGCAACTTATGGTATGCACAGATGTTTGTTGATTGTGCTTAATTGTAACATCTTGTCTTGCCGTCATGCATGTAAATTTGTGTCAAAAACACCTTTGGAAACTAAAATTTTCATTCAGAAATACATTATGTGTAAAATGTCTATATTTTAAATAAATTTAAATGTTTCATTGGGCGTCATCAAGAAATTTAGAAATAAGGTTTAGGAAATCTGTTTCTATTTTTAGAGAATAGACAGAAAGGTCGTTTTGCGGGATTTTCTCTGTTTTTGTCTAATTCAACAAGAAAAGAAGAAGGTCAACAATGTTACATAAATGGACCCGAGTTACCTCCCCTTGATTTTAATACAACATGTATAGGTCACGGGCGTTACATCATCTATCACAATGAGAGACTTCCGGGAAAAACTTACCCTCAAGGATACGAAGTAAACTCCGTAACAGAGCTTTGTGAGGTTAAAGTTCAAGGTTTGTTTCTCTTGTTTGAATAAAGTGCATTCTACCTTATAAGTAATTTTTTTTAATGTAAGCTTATTTCTTTATTGGTTATTACTGCAATGTGAAGAATTTAAACCATGCTGATAAACGTCAGTAAAAGGTATTTCTCTGAAATTTCAAATGCATAAGGATGCAGTACACAAGGACAATATGGAGTGAACTGTTCCCTCAAGTGCTCAGGAAATTGTCAGGAAAGTAGATGTAGCATTCTTAGCGGGGCTTGTCTTGGCTGCAGAGATGGATGGCTCGGTCCGTACTGCGAAAAGAGTATGTCCTGGTTCTTATTTTGTGTTTCGCAATCTCATTTGTTGTTAAGCTTATTTAAAAAAAAACGTCCATGTGATTATTTTCTTTTCAATTTCACATAGAGTGTCAAGAAAGGTATTATGGACCTGGTTGTAAAAGCAGGTGTGTTGGACACTGCAAGAACAATGAGACTTGTAATCACGTGACAGGTCTGTGTACAGAAGGTTGTGGTGCAGGATGGACAGGACAACTCTGTAACGAGGGTAAGGACCACATAAACGAAAAAGAGAAGTGTAGAGGAAATTCGGAGTAATGAATTCAAAGCTTCTTCAGCAAGATCCTTTTATTTTTTTCGGATAATCGTCGTTGTTATCTCCGTTAGAAATGTAATTAAACTGTTCATTATATAAAAAATTGAAATTATAATGGCAATAAAAAAATTAATGCTCCTATAAACATATATACCACAGAGAATTATAAAAAACACAATTCAATAAAAAAGTATTTTTCTCAATAACAATCCAAAATTGGTTTGAAAACTAACGCAAAGTGACTAACGTTGTTTGATTTTTTGCATAGCATGTGTGACAGGACGTTTTGGGAACAACTGCATGCAGAAATGCAGTGAACATTGTCTAAATGGTGAACCTTGTAACAGATTCACAGGGAATTGTAATGGTGGATGTGCAGTCGGTTATTACGGAATTCGCTGTGATACTGGTAAATGAGAAGTCAGAATTATTTTTCTTAAAAGTAAGATAATTATTTTTTTTCCGGACAAAGAGTGATATTCTCTCACATTGTGAAAACTATAGTATCATTAATAATTTCTTTTTAAATCACCCAGTCCTTATCTTCACGTTCTTCATTAACAGTTTGTCCATCTGGATTCTTTGGAGTTAACTGTGCGCAGAAATGCAATACAAACTGCAGGAATGAATCTGACTGTAATCCTTTCAGTGGACATTGTACGTCTGGCTGTAAAGTTGGGTACATGGGATCATTTTGTAATGATGGTAAATACATTGTAAATTCTCTGTTACCTTTTATAACTGTTATTATCGTCCAAAGATTAACTTATTGTAGTGTAAATTTCTATTTATGTTATTTGTATCGAGCACTGTTACTAGGGACATTTACTCTTTATGTAATCTTGTATATATCCACCTCTTAATTAGGTGATGCGAGGAAAAAATAATAAGTGATGCAAAGCTTATAAATAAGGTCACTTACATATATAAATTCACAGCACTGAAATTTGAAATTTGTTAAGTTGTTCATAAGTTATATAGAACAAATCTCCCTTGTAAAGTGCCGGAAAAGTCAATATCAATAGCCAATATTTAACAATGGTAATAAAACTATCTATATTTTTTTGTATAAAGTGTGTTCGAAAGGATTTTATGGACAAAACTGCTCAAGAAGGTGCAGCTCTGCATGTATGAACAGTTCATGCGATCATCAAAGTGGACAATGCAAGAATGGATGTAAACCGGGGTTCACTGGTTATAACTGTTCTCAAGGTTAGTGATTCAATGCAACATTTCATGAAACCGGAATGTCATAGCATTCAATACGAGAAAATGAAATACCTTTAATTCAGCAGTATATTATACGTGATTTTAAGGAATACCGAATTTTTTAGTAATGTTGCTTACACTTCTTTGACTAGGTTATGGAATTCATGTCTCACAGTAGATTCAATATGCAAGAACATTAACGTACAGATTGATTTCAAAACGAGGCAGAAAACTATCAAATGAATTAATGTCAACATTTTGCAAATTCTATTCAATCTGGACTTTGTTTGCATACAGAATTCGTCATTAAGTCCAATATTTATAGACATTTGTCATTAAAATTGTCTTGCAACTTTTTTCACCTAATTGTATACAGATTTTCTTATTTACCCCATCATGAGAAGACAAATTGCAAAAAAGGGGATTTGACTAAATAGCATTGGAAGCTAAAGTCTATTAAGCCTCCTGATCATGACATAAGATGTCCGTGTTGACTAATACTTTGAATTTTTGAAATGAACTTGTTTAAAAAAAATTATGGAATGATCTGTTCGATATTTTTATGTTTTATCGTAAAATACACGATGAATTACAAATCTATCATTATCTTTTCATACAGCATGTTTACCTGGAAGTTTTGGAGCGGGCTGTTTACATTACTGCAGTAATCACTGTAAAAATAATGACACATGTCAACATGTGGATGGATCATGCAGGAATGGTTGTTCCAGAGGATATAGGGGATCGCAGTGTACTTTACGTATGTTACCAGAGATAAATAATTCATGACAATTATCTGTCTTTACATCAAACTAAAATGGGGAAATACTTTTCTGTGATTAAAATCAGTGGTGTAGATAAGACTTTCAAGCATTTTGCATTTTTCTCAGCAAAAGTAAAATGAGTTTGATGAGAATGAGTAAAATGACGTTAATTAGGTTTAAAAAATACTTAATTAAAATTATTCTTTAAAAAAAACTTTTATTTTTGTCGATATTTAACCAAAAAATTTTTTGAGGTAGATTTTACTTAACAATTTATTATAAATACTAAGCATGATCTCAAAATGTGATCAAACATTTTATCTTCAAATTATGTTTGGAAATGTTTTTTACATATGATAATCAACATGTACTAAAATTTGCACAAAAACTATACGTTAAGATAAAGAGAAAATGATATAGATTCCCTTGTTTAATTTTAGCTTGCAAGCCTGGGTTTTATGGTTTGAACTGTTTAACTGGTTGTTCCGGTAAGTGTCTGGAAACATGTTATCACGTGGACGGAACGTGTTTATGTAAAGAGGGCTGGAAAGGTTCCCCCTTGTGTAATACAGGTAACGTACTACAGTGTATCAAACATATAGAGATAACGAATAGTATTCAAAATCAAAATTCCATAAAACAATACAAAATAGGAGCAGAACAAACACGGACCTCCAAAACATGAGAGGTGTGATCAGGTAATATGGAGTGGTGAGAATCCCCTGTCAACCGGTCACACCCACCGTATACATTTGCTCCTTGTCATGATCAGGAAATAATGGAAACACCCGTCGTCAATTCCGTGTATAAGTAATAAACTAACAATTAGTAAGAAAATCGTCAGTCAGCATTTGACTCAATGATAAATTGAACTTGCTTACAAGGTTATTGAATCGACAATAAAACTTACGAAATTATTACTTTTTAAAAGGGACTGCTGATATTCTTGTATCAAACATCATCAGTCTTTACTTATAATGCAATGACATCATTAAATGACTTTCAAGGAAATCTAGGTTGGTATTATGCGATTTTTACAGTCAAATATAATGTAAAGAGGTGTAAAGAAATTAAAATTCATTTCTCAATTAATGAGTTACTTCAATTTTGTCCAAATGTTTATAAACTGAGGCTGATTAGATTTTTCCGAGACGTCATTATTTTTAATTTATTCATGAACTAATTTTTACTGTTAAGCATATTAAATAATTTATTTAATGCTTTTTCACAAGAGTGTCCACCAGGTAAATATGGAGTTAATTGTGGCCACACCTGTAGCGGAAATTGCGCGGATGGAGATATCTGTAACAATGTTAACGGAAGTTGTGCAAGAGGTTGTAAAGAAAGGTTTACAGGAGACAATTGCAATGGTAAAAATTAATTTCATTTGTTTTTTTTAATTTTATTTTGTAATTGAGCATCTCAGGTTTATCCTGAAATTTCAAATTGTCATCATAAGAATGCAACTGGAGCTTTACATTTGATAAACAAATATGCTTTATTTATTTTTTTTTACATTTTACTCTGATTTTCTCGTTTTTACAACATTTCTCTTCAAGCTTTTCAAACGTTTAAAACATTTTTTTTAAATTTAACAGTGCGTTAATACGCTAATTTATTTCCTTTTAAAACAATATGTAAATACATTTTTTCTCTCATTTAGAATGTGAAGTCGGGTATTATGGTGAGAGGTGTTGTCATGAGTGTACCGGAAATTGCGCTTTTAATGATACGTGTAATCAAACAGACGGTAGTTGTCCACGAGGCTGCAGTGTTGATTTCACTGGAAATAAATGTGGTCAAAGTAATATCTTTCAAACTTAATTTCAAATTTAGTACTTGTTCCTGGATATTTTCGCCTCATTTGTTAATTATTTTTATTTCAATTTGAATGACTCATTTGAAGTCGCTGCTATTTTTTTTATCCGTATTGTAGTTTCAAGAAGTTCGTACATATTTTGTTGGTTTGTATTTTACAGTGCGCTTAGACTCTAAAATGGGTTTCCCGTTGCAAATCTGCAACAGTTTGAACCAATGCAACATGATGGTTAATGTATCAATTGTTGTCACAGTCATCATTTTGTTATCAATACTTGTCTCAGTTCTGATACGGTAATGAGAATTCATTGAAAAAACTTTGTTATTCTGAAATAATTATAATTGTTAATTTGTTATGAAGTCGGTTTATTTATTTGTTAACTGCTCGAATGTTTTTTTTATTTTTGTATGTTATGAAGTCTGTTTATTTGTTTGCTTGCTTGCTGTTTTTTTTTTTGTTTCTGAGGATTCAGAATACGTAACTGAAAAAAGAATTATTATATTATGTTTTGTAGGAAAACAAAAAAGCATCAAAGAAAACCCGATTATGAAAAATACGAAGAAACCATGGGATCGCCGTCACACGAGTTAACAGATAACATAATAGACGAATGTCACGGTTATCAAGAGATAGAAATCAAGACAAATAATGCCTACGAACCCATATTTTATGAAAACAAAAAGAGATAGCTTTAGCAATGTTTAAGTGTGGATTGTGGAATTATTTTCCCATGCACAAAAGTTTTTTAACAAAAAAGTTTTCTATTTGACTCTGTGAGATTTGTTGAAATGAACCAGTGTGACATAAGTTATTTTTAACTTTTACCTTCAAAACTTAAGATAACGGTAAACCTGTCTTGTGTGTGTGCGGGGAAAGGGGGTGGGGGGGGGGTGGGGGGTGGGGGTGGGGGTTACAGGCTCTATAATGCAAGGAGTGAATTTAAATATATTCCTAAATAAGATTAATTTATCAAGTCTTATTCTTTTAAGAAATATTCTGTTTCATTTAGCTGACTAGTGTATAATGTAAAATCATTTTTCAGACATGTTGAATAAAGGTAAAATCATTTTTGTATGTGCTATTTATTAACATGTTCATTATTTATTAACATGTTTATATATGTTAATATTTTTGGTGCTTCATAACGATGACAATTTTTAGTAAAGTTTTTCTAATAATTTCAAATCGTAAGAAAGACTTATTAGAGAATATCTTACAGGAGTGTCATGTTGTATATTTTGAATTTACAGGGTGGCAGTAAATGCAAAATTTACAACATTACAACTTTGTCATGTTGTAAATTTTGCCACCCGGTAAATTCAAAATATACAACATGACAGGAGTATCAAGCATATGTTGTTTTTTTTTTAACTAATTATGCTCAGTAAATGAATCTGCGCTTTTATGTAAGAAAAGGAAATTAAAACATGGAAATTCTATTTAGCAATTAGATTCATAATGAGGGAAAATTTTGAATGAAATGTATTTTGATCCATTAACATTTTATACTTTTGGAAACTCTTATATAAAAGAAGCTTATTTAAACGGGAAGTTTTTTGGTAGTAAAATTTGTACTTGTTTGTTTATTTATTCTGCACTGAAATTGAATTGATTTCGATTCTTTTATTAAATGGTGCATCAGAACAATATTATGTGTGAATATTGCATAGAGCATGGCATGCGAAATTTGAGTTATCATTGTTGCTTTTTGCGTAGGTTGAAACATAATGAAATAAGGGCCTGTTTGAAAAAAAAACTATGAGGTATCCTCATAACATTTGTCGTTTATTTGTTTAATTTGTTGAAGTTTAATGTCCCTCTCGAGAATTTTCACTCATATGGAGACGCCACAACTTGCCGATTGGAAGCTGCAATTTTTATTCTATACTCAGCACTCGAGGCCATTGAGCAGTGAGGGATCATTTTCGTTCTGCGACACAGGATCTTGGGTTATTGAATCTTATCCGACGGACTGGTTTCCACGTCCCACAGTGTGATTTGAACCCGTGACGTAAAAACCAACTCTTTACCTAACGATTCTAGAGCAGACGCTTTAACTACTACGCCACGCGGGAAACAACATTATGAATTAATATACATTTGAAAAAATTTGTAAATTTGTTTTGTGTTGGATTATGTAACCCGTACTAAATTAAAATGTTGCAGTGAAAATGTAAATCCTTTGTAAAACTTTGACAAATGAAAACAAGGATTCGTGAAATTACTTACATTATATCCGTAATTTGTTTTTCCCAACAGAATTTGTTTCATTCATATAGCTCAGGATCTAAGATAACTTTGCTATATCCGTGAATTCGCTATATTCTTGATGGTACTAAAGGAGTTTTACTGTACAAGTTTTGATACATTTAAACATACTTTTAATTGCGTATCATAAAATGAAAACAAATGTGTAAATGCGTTACAACGATTATTATATAAATGATTGAGATTAAAATTATTTAGCTATACTATTTGATGCAATGTATTATTTTAGTATATTATGAAATTAAGTTTATCAACATACCAATATTCATTTTGAATTATAAACTTGCCTTATGCTCAGGCTCATGATGTTTTAAGAAATTTTTTCAGGAAACTTTGATCTTTCAACTGGTGACTAAACAGAATATGTTGAAATCTTATAAAATAAACTAAATAATTGTGTAAGAAATTAAAAAAAGAAATAACTAACTATCCTTCCATTCTACAAATTGGAAGTGATCAAAGAAAGACTACACAATTATAACGTGTATTGCCCTCATTGGTTCAAGCCGAAAAGGTTCGTAACAACATTGACTTTTTTGAAAGTGTTGAAGAAGAGAGAACACATAAAATGTGCAAATTTATCAGGTCAATATTTTTTATATTTCCAGATTTTATTCGTTTTTAAATATTTTTGTCTATTCAATCTTTCCTTACTTCATTTCTGTTTCTTCCGTGTTTGGACGGACATTAGAAATGATAGATGCATAGAGTCATAAGTACTTTTCTTTTTTTTTTTTTTAATTTTCCGACTAATTTTCTTTATGAGAAGGATATGGAGATAACGAATAGTATTCATTCTCAAAGTTCATAAAACAATACAAAATAAGAGCAGAGCAAACGCGGACCACCGAAACATCAGAGGTGGGATCAGGTGCCATGGAGGATTTAGCATCCCCTGCCCACCAGTCACACCCGCCGTGTGCTCCTTGTCATGATCAGGAAATAACGGGAAAAAATCCGTCGACAATTCAGTGTATAATTAATTGATTAACAATTACTTGAAAAACGATAGTCAGCATTTGACTTAATGATAAATTGTATTTGCTGACAAGGTCATTGTATCGACCATAGAACTTACGAAATAATGACTTAAAACGAGACTGCTGATATTTTTGTTTCATCAACTTGCTTGTCAATAATTCACCTCGTTTTAGAAATTGTTCATACGTAGAGCATGCTCTTGCTTATCGAATCAATTGAGATATATTTACTCCGTATGCAGGTGATGAAGGTATATTCCTGCATAAGGAAGGGAAACTGACGATAGAAAAGTTAGTCTTCACGTTTATCATATAGCTTGGTTGTTAGATTACCATTAGTTTCTTTTTCGATTAAAATATCCAAGTATGAAGCAGAAGTGTCGGACTCTGTGGTATCTTTTATCTCAAGCTCACCAGGATATATAGTATCGACGCAGGAATGGAAATACCATTATTAATTGACAATACATCGTCGATATATTTAAATGTCCAGTTGAAGGCCACAGCAAGTGTTTTCTTCTTTCCACGCATAAAATTTTGCATAAATTCTGCTTCATATGAATATAAAAATAGTCTGCTAATAAAGGAGTGCAATATCTTTCCTTTACACGTTTGTGTTCCTTGGTTTTTTTTTCATTAATTGACGAGTGTCAGAAAGTAATAAAATGTAAAAATATAAGTTTTTTTTGCATTTTTATCATGTATTGAAATTCTTTAGATATCTATTCGTTTTCTGTGTTTACTTTCGCTCAATTTGTCTTTCGGATGTCAGATATTAATAATGTTATTCAGATTAAACATGTTTATACTAATCAGCTTTTCACTTTTACAAAATGTTTCTGTTTAAAACTTGTTTTATAATTATATGTATTATATCTTAACATATGGACATTCAAATCTGCGTCATAGTACTAATATCTACATTTACGTATATTATCTACAAGCTCAAAGGTATTGCAACAAACCTCAGAGTAAATAAAAGGTTTTATAAAGGAACAATAATATTATTTTATGATCTTACTCGTCTGATTATTACCTTTGCTGAAACAAAATAAAATTGTTTTTTGTTAATTTTCATAATTAAGACTTTAAAAAAATTCAGATTTAAACGTTATCTTATTTTCGTTTCAGCATAAACACTCACAAGACTAAAGATGTTAAGTGTTCATTTCCTCTCCTCTGATGTAATCTCCTTCTAAGACAGGAAACTACTTGATTTCGTACAAGTTTGTGAAAGTAACAAGATCACAAGAACAGATACTAAAAAACGAGGTCAAGTAGTAAAAAAACTTCCCGCTTCTTTTATATGAATGCTTGTAAGTAAACGAAACTTAATAAGAAATAACGCATTTTGTTGTTTTGAAAGGTCATTTAAAAACAAATCTCTCTCTCTCTCTCTCTCTCTCTCTCTCTCTCTCTCTCTCTCTCTAGCTTTATTATTTTGAATGTTTATTGAATAACTCATAACTTTTTAATAACTTAATTTATAATTTTTAAAACTCATTTTATGGTCAAAGAACCTGCTCTGTTCTTGTCTATTTACTCTTCCTGTTACGGTCATATACTATCAATATTGAAACATGTTACTTTAAACTTACAGTTACAATCTAGAATGCTGCTGTAGTTAAGAAACAAACTGTATCAAATTTGTTGTTTTTTTTTTCACTCAAATTTCATGCAAACATAAATCTACATACTAACAAATAATACGGGTAAAATGTGTAATGATGAAAAAAGGACCTTGAAAATTTTCATAGTACAATTATATTTAGCTAATTATCTGATTTTCAGAAACATAAGTGAAACAAATGCAGATAACAAACAGTATTCGAGCACAAAAATCCAGACAAACAATATATGAACCATATATTCGTACATCAGAAAAATGTTACAGGAAAGGACGCAGTTTTTCTTTTAGTGAGTGTTTATGTTTCTTGCTACCTTTGTAGTCGTATTGATAAGAGAAAATCCCCATTCTACCGCTTGTGTTTTAGTTTCTGATTATACTCTTGTAAAATATCTGGTTTTACTCTTGTAATATATAACATCTCCGGATAGTTACATTTTTCAAAACATTAATTCAAGCATAAGTTATGTTTTAGGGTTTTTATACTGGGTAGTACTGTAAATTCCATAATATATGCGTGGAATTAATTATCGCGTAATTACGCGAGAAGCACCACACGCGAAATAAAATTACTCGCTTTTATTTTGATGGTGCTGAAATCTATGTAAAATCTCTTGATCAATCGGCCATACGCGAATTATTATTCTCGCGATTAGCCATTGAAGAGCACATTAGCGATTATAAGTACTCGCGAAAAATAAGGAATCTACAGTATACAAGTCATTTTGAATCTTGTTTTACTCTATTCTTAAGTGTTTTTTTTATTATTAAATTTATATTACGAGGGGTAATCAGAAAGTGAACTAGCGACATAAAACCACTTTAGGTACATCAAAAACACCTAATAAGCGTCATCTTTTCTATCTTTAGAATAATTTGTTATGTTTTTGTAAGTAATGGGATGTCCAGGCAGCGCAACGTAAGTGTAACTGAGAAAAATGCTTTTGATAAATGAACAATTGTCAAAAAAAAACTCCCGTTGATTATAGAATGTACTGGGGCATATTGTTCTATAAAATATGAAAAATTGATCTCATTCTGGAGGTTCTATGAAAATTTATGGGGTGTGTAAACCTATTCGGCCTTGAAAATGACGTAAAAAGGGGGGGGGCTTTTCCATTATTATATAAAAAATTTTGCCCGTGACAAACAAGGTATAGACCTAGGAAATGTTAAAATTTGCTTCGTAGAGCATCCAGAGTACTTGTTTTCTAATACCAAAAGAGATTCAGAGAGAAATGGGATGCACAGTTAATGTCAATTTATAGTCAAGGTTCGAAAAGTCAGACAAGTCAAAATTACGTTATCAATATTAAACTCCGAAAAGTAAAACTTGGTCATATAATGTCTTTTTTTGCTAATCATTTGGCAAAATATGAACGTATCAAGCTAAAATTTTTAAAATTCCTTCATTATTTTTGGTTGTTGTTGTTATATATTCCATATTAATTTCAAAAGCACGGTCTATATAGTACTAATTCTACAGCCTCAGTCCACAATCTTTTTGATAACCCCTCATCTAAAAAAAATTACTAAAACAACTTCTATTGTTTCACATATCGTTTCACATATCGTTAGAATATAAAAAGAAATACTTCTTGAGATAAAAATACAATTTAACAATTCTTGTTTTATAGAGAGCTGGAAGCGAATAGTCTTCTGCACTAACGTTGAAGTGAAATTTGATAGTATTTATAAAATGCGCTATCCCATTATACTTTATACTAATTATAAATAGTTTAATTTTCCTCATTTTGACACATTTTATTTTTAATACATTTTAATCTTGTTGTTACTTTAAAAAAAAAAAAACTTTATTAATTTTCAAAATTTATAAATTTTGAAAATGATTATATGAAAAATTATTAATTAAATGATTATATGATAAATGATTATTTTTAAATCAAATTTATCAATACAAATTTTTATGATATTACTTTCAACTTTTAGATTGAAGATTATTAAAAGATAGTGTTTTCAAATGTCACGTTTTAATTGCTAGGTTAGCATTATTCTAATTTTGCATATTTACTTGAATAAAACTAACCGGCATCAATGTATTTTTTTTTTTGGATCTTAATAACAATTACACAATCTTTAAACAGGGGTTTGATTAGCTGCAGATTTTTAGCTTTCCAAAACGAATAATATATTGATAAACCGGAGAGCTACACTGCCACTAATTGAAGAAAACTGTATATTTATTGCGCACAAAAAAAAGTGCGCTCGGGTTTTGATTTATTTCTCCACGTTCCTAAAACTGTAATCTCAAAATACTACACCGTGTGTTCATGACATACTCTGTGACTCTTTCCACAACAAAACATTCCTCATAATTGTTGTGAATAGTCCTCCTCACCCTGATTTTGTAATCATCGAACATTTGGCTTATTTATGCTGCGAGTTTGGTTTCAAAGATGATTCGGTCCAATATGCTTCGTTCAGAGGTCAACTACAGGAGTTCTTGATAGAGGAGAGAGAGTCTTTTTTAAAATCTTCCCTTTTTTGCAATTGAGGTAAGCATTTGGAAGAAATAATCAAGAACCGAGCCCACTTTTTTGTGCGCAAAAATTATACAGCTTGTATCAACACCCGCCACTCAAAATTTAAAAGTCTTAATTTAATCTAAACTGTCTGGCGTATTCTTTGTAAAGTATGTCAAAGATAAGGTTAGGGTGAATGATAACACAGGTTATTTTCATACTTTTTATGACAATCAGTGCACATTTTAAATAGCAAAGAATTATGTCTGACTTGAATGTCAAAATATGCTGTATATTGGCATATTTTGTACTTTTTGTTGAAGTAGGTCAAAGGGCAAGGTCAAGGTCACAAGGTCAGTAACCATACAATTTTACAAATGACATGGTGCCAAGCAATAAATGTGCAAAATAACTTCATATCTCCTCCAGTTTTATTAGGTACAAAGTTGAACAGACGCACAGACAGCTAGACAGACATACGGACAGACAGACACACACACACGTTGAGTAAAGTCACCCGTTGGTGCTGCTCTGCCTCAATAAAACTGAATATAACATATTTTTTTGAATGTAGCCTTCTTAAACATACCAAATCGAGATTAATGGATTTTTATATTTCATGCATTTCTTAATTGTTTGAATTCAAATATCCAAAAAGAATAAACATCAAGATTAAACATTCATTTCAATTATTATATTAAAATCTTTTAACTAAGACAAATTTATTGTGCATTCTCTTGGTGCAAAACATTTCCGAGATCTGATAAAATACTGATTAAATCATATAATAAACAATTTGAAAGGGTCAGCACAGAAAAACATAAAAACATAAGGTCAATTTCTTTTTCCTTAAACGTATATTTACTCTTCTTTTAACCAGTTTTTATTTCTTTCTTTTCATTAGTAATAGTTTACGAACTGTTTTTGTTTCTCCCGCTTCCGTATTCAGAAAAAAAACATTAGAAATCACTTATTACTGATTACATTCAGGACTTTCTCACAACTAAATTTAGTAATTTTTCTTTTTACGCGCCTTTTCTTTTTTCCCCCTGGTTTTCCATCAACAGACAGACGTCAGAGATTACATATGTTGTGTTTATGTCTATGCTTGTTCTTTTTATTGCGTTTCATTAAAAAAAATTTAATATGATACCTTTATTCTTTATCCCTTATATAATTACTGATGCTTCCTCTAGCCCTTATTATTATTAATTATAGGTTAAGCCAAAAAAAATATAATAAAATTTATAGTATATAAATGATCATTAAATCTGTATCAAAGCTTGACTACATAGCTTATATTGAGAAAAAATTCTACTGTATTATGTTTTTATAGAAAAAATTTAACCTCTAGTATAATAATAAAAAATTCTGATTACGATTTTATGATCTTTTTGAAAAGCATCCCTGAATATTGGACTTCTCTATTTCTTTTGATAAATCACATCAGTCTCTGAAATAACTACGTTTAACGGAATCATCGTTATAACGTATCGTGATATATTTTGGCGATTAGTAAATGTAAATTACTGAGCTCGAGAGAAGATAAGAAAAAATTTCCTTGATACATGTATTAATATTTTGATTATGTTAATAAACTCAAACAATATTCATTATTTGAAGCATATTTTGTACTCAGTACTTTAAAGAATTAATAGAAATGACATTGAATCATCACAGTTTAGGTACTTGTATATCATTCGGTCGAAACACTTCAAAAGAAGTGATCATGTGCTTAAAGGAGATATATTAAGTATTCAATTTTAGGTAGCAGTCAGACATCTTTCATAGCATCAACGGTAAGAGGCATTTTTTTTTTATAATAATAATACATTTCTATGCAATAAAACATGCCTTTGTACTTAGAAAAATTTTCATCCATATTTTTCAATCTTTTTTATGTTCTTCGAATGGAATTGGAGAATCAAAACATTGATTAGTACATGTATACATTTTTGTAACCCATAGAGTAAAAATAATTCTCTGAAATATATAAAAATGAACTCTTTTTTCCTTACAACTATATCCATTCCCATTTGAACTTATAATTCTACACAACTTTATCATTTTATAATTTCATATCACTTAATTACTTGTAAAACTGTATAATGATAATAATAATAGAATTATAATTATAATTATACATTCATAAATCTTGAAAGCATTTTTGGTTGGAGTCTGTTGTTGGTAAGCCAAACTTTTTTTAGTTGATCTTATATTTGTTGTTGTCTTCATTCAAAGAAAAGTTGATTATTTTGACAAAATAATGAAAGGATGACCACCAAAATCTACGAACACTCTTTCCCAGGATCATTTATGATTCCACAGCATGCAGTTAAATTCATATGTTAAACTTATTATATGAACAAGAAAAATTGTTTCTGAAAAGTACTTTGCTTGAATTATCTGTCCTTTAAAACAGACAACATGTACTTTGTGTTAATTTTCTGTTCACTGGCGGTGACTCTACACAATTTTCCCAAAAAATATTTTTTTAACGCTTTTTTTTGAATTTTTTCAGGGCCCCCTGTCCTTTTCCCAAAACCATGTATTTTTTGTTGTATTGTTCCCGCGTTATTTTGTTGTATTGTTCCCGCGTTATTTTGTTATATTGTTCCTGCGTTATTTTGTTGTATTGTTCCCGCGTTATTTTGTTGTATTGTTCCCGTGTTATTTTGTTGTATTGTTCCCGCGTTATTTTGTTGTATTGTTCCCGTGTTATTTTGTTGTATTGTTCCCGCGTTATTTTGTTGTATTGTCCCCGTGTTATTTTGTTGTATTGTCCCCGTGTTATTTTGTTGTATTGTCCCCGTTATTTTGTTGTATTGTTTCTGCGTTGTAATCTAAGCTGTCCTTTTCTTAGTAAAACTTCCTTGTAAACAATACATTAGATTTCTAATCTATACACACAGGGATTGGCATATATTTTAGAGTAAATTATAAGTGAATTTCAATGGGACATTAAAAAACATCAATGAACGAATTTAAAAGACTGCTTTGTTTTTATTTAAATCACTGATTAGCTATCTGTTTAAAGTACATAGTACAATGAAATATATTTAAACTCATCGTGAATTAGGCACGGTAATTGAAAACGAGTTTTTCATCATAAAATGATCTTGATGAATACCCCGTAGAAATAAAAAAAAAAATCTGTTTGGTATGTAAATGAAACATTGTTTTTTTTTCATTTTCATTGAAATTGCATAACTATAAGTATAAGTGAAATTTATTAACATTGACCTGGAGCTTGTTACAGAATTTTTTTAATGGACATGCAAAATCTGTAAAATAAGTTTGTGCCTATCTTTATATCTAGCACAAGAGCACCCCACCACTTTAACCACACACCCCACACATCGATAAAAATGTTAGGGGTATTGATATACATGATGGATTAATGAAAATTTGGCATATTTGAAATGTATGCAATGTGAAACGAGGAATTAAGTTAAAACACAAAGAAATAAGTTTTATGACGACATTATTCTTATTTTGTTCTTTGTAAAATTGGCCCAATACTTACCCGCAGTCCGCAGTATACATGGATGGCAGTTATGTTACGCTATTGATATTTCTAACAGTTTTGTTGGGTAATTACAATTTGAAAATACTCATAGAATTCGTCCACAATTTGATCAGTTAAAAAAACTCACATTCTTTGTGCGTGCCAGACTGATTCTGAGCAATTTTTAAACATACGTATTTATTTCTTAGTTTCATTTTAAAAAAAAAAACATGATATATAGTTTGTGTCGAATAAACAGATTCAAATTTAAACAATTCGGTTTATTAATATTTTCATACACAAAAAGTAGGATTGCATAAATAGAATTGCGCTAAAATATAATTTTTTGGGGAAAGAAAAATACGTTGCGAGAGTGTGTGTGTGAGTGAGTCATCAAGAAAGGAAAAGTCATTGAAACAGGGAAAGCGATTGAGAGCGAGGGGAAGCCAGAGAGCAATGACATCTTCTAAATTTCCATCAATTAATGAATCATTTTTGTAGCTTTTGTTTCACTTTCACACATTGTTGATTTCAACTTTACTTATTAATATCTTTGCTTCCGAGTTAAAAGATAGCATTATCTGATTATGTCTTACAAAGTTTAATAACAAATACCCAAATCTTTGTTGTATGCTTTCTTTCTCTCTCTCTCTCACTCACACACACACACACACACACTCTCTCTCTCTCCTGATTGACGAATCGAAAGACGACAATAAATTACATAGATCAAACACAACATTTGGCAATTATGCCATAGGATGTTTAAAAGAAATTATATATACGAAGCCCATTGTTACCCGATTCTTATCATCAGCACCTTCAAAGTTTGGCTTCTTATCGTGTCAATCATCTATCGCCTCGGGGTAAACAATGCAACCAGCCATATGGCGATTAAGCTTAATTGCTGACAATACCTGATTATGATTGCCGTTTATCTATGTAACATTCTTACGATGCATGCATTGTTTTAATAAGAATTAGATGCGTAAACACTCCATTTTTTAATTGAAAATAGAATTAAAATAAATTTTAACATTGTGCCGCGTCCATGTGATAGCCACACCGCAGTAAAGTAGGTGAATGTTTACTTATATAGGGAGTGCTATTGTGTTTCCGTGCTTGGCTAACCAAAAAGTCAAATACGGGTGTAGACAAAAAAAAAAAAAAAAACAAAAACAACGAAATATCTGACATTTATATTTTTTAATGACATTGCAAGCGCTATTATATATTTGCTCCAATGCATTCCCACTTTCGTTTGCTTTGAAATACGTATGCACCAATTTTTCTTCTTTTTACAGTGATAATTTACCTGTAAATGCATTTTTTATCGATAAATCTATTACCATGATTAAATTGTTAAAATCATGTCGAAGTTACTTTTTACTATAATTGTAATTATATATAAAAAGTTATTTCATAGGCAAAATAATTGTGAAAAAAAACCTCAATATTCTCAATTAAAAGTTTTAACAACAGTCAAACAGCAAGCACCAAAAGGCAGGAAAAAATAATTAAAAAGAGCTTTGAAAAAAAAAAAACACAATTTATAAATGTTTCTTAAATATTGAATTGTTTTCGTTTTTTTTTAATATCTTAGTTCATATAATTATTCAATTTACTGGTCTAGTATTTTGATGCAATCTCTAGGTACCAATATGAATATCTTTTTTATGAGATTATACTATTTCAACTTTTTGTTTTCCTTATCCTTTCCCTAAATAAATAAATATGCTTTAACAAATACTTATTGCTAAAATATAACAGCAAAAAACCATCACGGTAGCTTAGTTATTAGAGCGCTTGCTTCCTGGTCCAAAGGTCGTGGGTTCAATATTTCACTACCTAATTCACTAAGTACCACGAAAAAGGTCCTAATTTGAGGCCCTGCATAGAAATACGTGGAAATTTCTGAATTAATGAGAAATTCTCAATGGGTCATAAATCAACAAATACTCAATCAATTTAAGTTTTACAGTGAAATATATGTATGTGGATAAGGAGTAAATATCGAGCTCATTGTCTATGTAAACAATACAAAATGGTATCAGAGCAAACATGGACCTCTAAAATATCAGAAGTAGGATGACATATGTAGTTTCCATGGAGGTTTGAGCATCCCCTGCCGACAGGTCACATTCCCTTCGTTGTGATAGGAATAAACCTGGATAAACACGTATACAATTCAGTTTGAAAATAATTACCAGCAATTAGAATGAAAAACGTCAGTCAGCATTTGATTTAATGAAAGGTCGTACTTGCCGTACTTGCTGACGACGACATTGTATCGACCAAAACTTGAAAAATGATATATTCAAACGAGATTGTTGGTATTCTTGTTTCATCAACTTGTTTGTCAGTGTGGCTTCTCTCCTTTTATTTTTTTTTTTATTTGAAGAAAATGCTCTTGCGTATTAAATCAACTGAAGATGATTGGAATATATTGCCGCTTAAGTAAGCGAAGTTGATGAATGAAAGATTGCAGACATCACTTTTTTCACAAACCTTAAGATTATTAAATGTACTACAATGCAGAGGAAATGATCTTTTACTTGTGATATAAAAAAGTGAGAAGGTTTAGGTACGACATCTCTAAAACCAAATACAGTAACAGATGTTGTCAATAACATAATTACTAATAATTATTCACAATAATTACAGGTATCTATTGAGAGATATTGGAATGGCATCTTCTTGCGACTTCGTCCTACATGTAGACGCAAGTCGTTGCTCCTTATGTGAGAATGACGTGGACTATCATTGTAAGCTATGTCTTGTTAAACTTTGCAGTATCTGTATTTCTGCGCATTTATCTGACAAAAGCAAACAACATGAAATCGTGAATTTTACTTTCAAAAAGAAAACAACGAAAAAGGAAATGTGCTCTCATGAGAAAGCCACTCGTCAAATATATTGCAGAGATTGCCAACTACCAATCTGTGTAAAATGTGTTATTGATGTACACAGAGAACATAATTTTATAAAATTGGAGGAATTTCTTAAAGAAAAGAAAAATATGCATCTAGAGTGCATGAAAAGAATTAAATGCTCGATTGTGTCCAAACTTGAAAAACAAAAAGAAGACAAAGTGAAAAAGAATTCAAAAATACGATTGATAGAATATCTGATAGAGAGAAGGAAATTTGCCGTGCTGTGCAAAATTATGGAAGCAATCTAAGAGAAAATTTAACAAAATACAAAAAAGACAATGATGAGAAAGCTTATCAAAATAAGTTTATCGAAGAAAAGATTTTACAAGCTGTTCAGGAAGCCAAATCCTTACTCGCTAGTAAAGACTCTAAAGCAATATTGCAATATCGTGAAATTAGACCTGATTTGATGGAATCACCACAAGAGTTAAATACGTGTGTGCCCATTCTTGATATCAAACCTTTAGAAGAACAGGACATGGCTGCAATATTTGGACAATTAGAATTAAGGCCATTTAATAGAAAAGATAACATATAAATTTATACATATTGAGTTACCTAAATATCAAAGGCTTTTACTCGGTAATGGCCAATATTTGACCCAAAAATCATTTTTGACAGAGAAATATATTATTATGTTATAAAAAAGGGGGATATCTGCAGACTTCAAATCACTGAATATTTTAAAAAGCAAGGAAGTCATATGTTTCAAATGACTTCAGGCAGATGATGAAAATTTAAAATTACTATGATTTCTACAAAAAAATGTATATATTCCGTCAATATTTCGTGTAAAAATCAACAAGCGCAGATCTGCTCAGGCTCAGTATTTTGATGTATTGTGTAGGTTGAAGATATAAATGAAATATACGTATAAATAATATTCTTGAGCGTTCCTGTGCTCTTTAATTCTTACAGCTAATTATTGTTAAAATTTCGTTTATTTTTACCCTTTCATGAAAAAAATATACAAAATCCAATTTGTGACGTCATAAAATCTGTCGGTTACCTAACCTGAGACTGTAATAGATTTTATTAGTTTATTTTTCTCATTCAATTTATTCAATCAAGTTAACTTTAAGAATTTTTTTAATTATGACATGTGGTGGCAAAAATAGATACCATCTGCATAAAGTTCTTTGGTGTCATAAAACGATTCAAAGCTTTATTTTATTTGGTAACATTGTTTTGTTTTGAACATATTTTATTGACAATATGTCAAAGGGATTGGGCACAAGTTCCGAAAACATAGATATAAAATACATAAAATCTGAAAAGCCATACAACATTTACAAAGTTTTACAATTATTTATACATGTACATAGAAGAACTAAAACAATTATATTATGAATAAGTAAATAATATCAATTAATAATACTGGTGATAATACAGTGTAAATGCAGTGTTGATATTAAAAAAAATATAATAATTTCAATAGAGATAATTCAATTAAGTGTAAATTAAAACGACCTGGTTCCTGAATAAAATTTTGAACAATACCATTTTTTTTTTCATTTTTCTGCAAAGATAAGGAATCATCTCCTCATAGCAATTTATGCATATTAATCATTTTTACATTATGAGTTACAAGTAATGCATTAATCATTAAGCGTCTAGTATCAAAATATTTTCTACAAATAAAGAAAAAATGACGATTATCTTCTTTCAAAACACAAGAATTGCATACTCAGATATCCATCTGCAATGAATTAAGTTTAGCTCCAATTGTGCTGTAAAAATTACTGCATTTTAATTAGCGTATCTTTCATTTTAACAGAATCTTTGTTTGAAAAGTAATGTTAAGTAAGTTACATAAAATAGACTTAATTAGTTTAATTGATATATCCATCATGAAGACGCTGTATGAAAAAAAAATGGCGCACTCTTTGATCTAGAATCAGTGACGTATAATGAAATCTATAAATGTCAGATTTCGGTGCATTCTTTTTATAATTCATAGCAAACTTCAGGCTACAAAAAAGTGCAGGAAATATTAACTTTGACATCAGACAAAATGAAAAATTCCAAATTTGTAACATTAGAATTACATGTATAATAATTAGGTCAAGATCTAGTAAATGGCCATGGCATTGGACAAACTATTTGGTGCTAAAACAATTCTGACGTCATAATTACTTTCACCTTTCTTTTTCCCGTACACTACTGCTCCAATAAAATGCTATAGAAAAAAGGTATATATATATTCATGAAATTCAATTTGAAGTCACATGATAAGTAGTTCAGATAATTGATTAAAGGATGAGGTGACGTAATTGTTATCAAGGGGCCGTTTTCCACTACAAATTATGTTCAATCTACAAAGAATGTGAGTTTTTAAATGTTCCGACATATTTTATAATTATTTATAATTTGAGATTTCCATGTGGTTTCCATAAAGTTTCCCATGAAAGAAAATAGCTTTTTTCAACAATAATTATTTATAAGGAATTCTGCATTAATCAAGATTTTTAGACATTTCAAAATTTGACTTTTGTTTGGGCAAAGATATGCAATATAGCACATATAGTTCTTGGTAAATATTTTTTTCAGAAGTCTTTGTAGAGATGTTTTCAATCCGTAATATAATGAAAAACATAATAATCATCGAAATAATTACAAAATGTGATTAAATATATACCTTTTACCCCAAACTATGAAGCGGTAGGTTATTTACCAATTCTACTGCCTTTGACCTTTTTGCACTTACAAACGATTTAATTATTAAATGAGTGATTGAGGTTCCTTTCAGATTTGTAATGTAAAAAATATTTTTCAAATGTTGTATTTTTGTGTTTAAATAGATCATGTTAATGGAAAAATTGGGATCAAATACCAACAATTAAAATCACACGTAAACAATTAACAAATAAATACGAAAAGGAATGCACATTATTTCATGATAGAAATTAACACCAAATTCTCGACGCGCTTTTGACACACTCACAGTTCATCAAGATATTAATGTAATATTTACATTGTAGTTTGCAGCTGAAGATTTCTTTAGAATATTGCATTCCTTTCACATTACAATAATAACTTGTGTATTTTCTTGGATTTGTGTACTTTAAATCAAGATCTAGTATGTTTCTCTTATTAAAGAAATATTTGAATTTAATTGGCTTTATAACCAAAAATAAGTAATATTAGAAATGCATAAAGATTTTTGTGCTTGATTTTGATTTAGATCCCATGTATATGAAAATGCATTATTTTCTTTTAATTTTTTTTTGAAACTGTAGAGTGCAGGAAAAAGTAACATTGAATTAATTATGACGTCATAATGGATCCAGTAAAGGCTAAACACTTTCACTATTTATGATGTCATACGACGTAGGTTTTACGTTAAGAGAAATGAAATAATAATAACATTTAAATATTTTAGCAGAACATTTCACAAATTATAATGAGTGTTGAAAATAGGTTGTAAATTTAGTATCAAAACAAAAGCTGTACTATTGGAATGGAAGAAGACATCAAAACACGACCCTGGTATATTTTCTAACAAAGTCTTTATAACGGCCACAAAATTATCAAAATTCTGACTTAAACGAGGCTAATGAAAAAAATAACATCAATTAATCAGTGAGTAACCTGTATCGCTTTAAAAAAAAACATTGATCGTACTTAAAGCAAGCTTTTAAGAAGAGATAATGCAAAGAATCAAAATAATTGAAAGTAACAAATTGAATCATGTCCATGTAAGTAAAATGAAGAGGTTAAGCCGTATTGTTGTTTTAATTTTTTTTTTCATTCTGTGTTTCACAAAAATAGTATATAATTGAAAAAAATTAATATAGATTATGAAGTATGGTTGGTGAAAGGCACACTTTTGAACATCATAGAAGGTTTACAATTTCTTAAAATTTCAGAAATTTATTAATTGCATCATTTACAACAGATATACGCCAAAATTATATATACATATACCTTTTTTGTATAATCTGTCATAAGTAGAGAATGAATGATTTGTTTCGTAATTTGACAGTACGTCAAAGTGTGAGCACTCAATAACAATATCTACTTCAAATAAGGGAGGCTTTCCTAATGTCATTGAAAATCTTCTGTCTCTATCTTGCACAAAGCAATTAGGTACATTGGTTATATTTCACTCCACTTCTGTCAACATATATCATCATATGAAGTACATAAACACTCAAATCAAAAGTTTTTTCGTTGGAGTGAAAAACTAGAACACCAGTTTCATCGAAATTGTCCGGATTACAAGTGGCAGGAGTGAGTAAAGCACTGAATATCCCACTTGTTTTCATTTGAGTGGGATATTAGTGCAGTTCAACAAGTATAAAATAGATGTCACTAATCAACTTCCTCATTCAACCTAAAGATTGGGGGGGATGTAATAATTTTTACAGTCTTTGTGGTTTAAAACTGTTTTAAGAACAACATATCGATCCAATAAGCAAGAAAAATTAAGGACTACATGTGAAACAACTTTAATTTTAAAGAGAAAAAAATACTTGCAACAAGCACAGAACACATCGAACATTTGGAGAGTTTTATAAAACAAGTGATCTTTTTTAAACGTTACTGAACATTTGTATACTACATATGATAGACTACACAAAAAAAGTACTTACAAGTCGCCTGCATTTCGCTATGGAAAGGACCCCTGCTCTAGAGTCGTAGTGTAAGGAATTGATCCTTTCGTTGTGTGTTTGAATCTCACCATCAATCCTATTGACAAGTCCTTCTGATGAAACCGTATAAATTGAGGTCCCCTGTCGCAGTGGGTAGTTTTTTTTTTACAGTGTTTTCTTGCCTAAAAGACACAATGCTCTTTATTTGTCACTATTTGCATACTTTTTTTGAATATTCAATTCAAATTTGAAAAAAAACTTTGTCATAGCGAATGAAAAAGAAGCATCTTTTAAATAATGTGATATTTTAGTAGATGTGTATTTTTTATTTATTGATTTTTTTTATATAAAAGTCTAATTGGTAAGTAGTCATATTGTACATTCAGTTATCTTCTATTTTACTATTATATTGTAGGAATCATTTTTATGGATTTATAATACAGACATTAATTTAAAGAAGGAAATGGCATCACCACTCACTTTTGCACAGGATGTAATTCGATGTTCTTTGTGTTAGAATAGCGTTGAATATTATTGTAATTTGTGCCATTTAAATCTCTGCAGTGCCTGTACATCTATGCATTTATCAGATACAATAAAAATACATAAAATTGTAAACTTTACATCAAAAATAGAGAAGCATGACTGTGCTGCTGAGAACGATTGTGAAATATTCTGCAGAGATTGCGAAATACCAGTTTGCGTAACGTGTATTGTTGATGTGCATAAGCAACATGACTTAACAGAACTTGAAGTGGTTCTTCAAGAAAGAAGAAACAAATTGGCAGACGACATTAAAAAAATAGAATGCTTGATTTTGCCTAAGTTTCAAAAGAACACAAGGTACTTTGATGACGAAGAATATGAACAAATTATTGAGGTGATTTTTAACAGGGAAGATGAAATTTGCGGTGTTGTGCATGATTTTGCGAGAAAACTATTAGAAAAAGTAACACAAAATAAGAAAGAAAATGAAGAGAAGGCGAATCAAATAAAAGCTTCTGAAGAAAAGATTTTGAAAGATATTCAGGAAACTGAATCTTTGCTCACGAATGGCGACTCCGAAGTAATTTTGCAATTCGATGGGATTAAACGGGAATGGAAAGATAATCTACAGGATAATGAAATATTTGTACCTTTTCTGAAGACAAATACCTTACAGGAAAGGGATCTAGCATCTTTATTTGGTCAATTAGTATTCAAGCCAACGGAATGGAAAGATAAGGTACTTATCGGATAATGTTTTGAAACAAAATGATCTTCTCAATCTATTTCTCAGAAACTGTGAGCTTGGATTTAATGAGGCCAAGTCTTGTTTGAAATCACTAAATCGAACCGGCACACATTTTTGAATATTTGAAATATATATAATATATATTCGTGTGTGCCATGCTTAATATTATAATATTGAATTTTGGTATCTTGTCTTTATAAAAGTAGAATAAGGGCAATGCAATTTCAATATAAAGAAATTTTTTTTCGTTTTACACACAATTATCTGCTAAAATTACACCAAAAATAGGAATTGACCAAAAAAAAAAAAAAAACTAAACGGTGAAATATTTACTTTAAACATATACAATACAATATTCATTCCTCGTTTCAAAAACGAAAACACAATAAAATAGCACTTCAATATCTAAGTTACTTAATAAGACGCAGTAATTTTACATAAACAATAGAAATGATGTGTATACATTTTCAAAATTGAATGTTCCTCACAATATAGAAGAATTTTCCCTCCAATCGTTGTTTTCTTTAACATATAACGTTGTTTTACCTGGAGAGAGAGAGAGAGAGAGAGAGAGACAGAGAGAGACAGAGAGAGAGAGAGAGAGAGAGAGACAGAGAGAGAGAGAGAGAGAGAGAGAGAGAGAGAGAGAGAGAGAGAGAGAGAGAGAGAGAGAGAGACAGAAGAGAGAGCAGAGAGAGTAGAGAGAGAGAGATAAAAATGAGACTTGATAATGCAGTTAAATAAATGCGTTTGTTAATGTTTATGAAACTAAAGTATTTCTTTTTTGTTGAATTTAAATGATCCATAAATTTAAAAAAAGCTAATCTACTTCACGCATTTTAAGTTATCCATACAACTGGTAAAAAACATTTTTCAAGGTGAAAGACTACAAGTATGTTCTTTAAGTTGCGTTATTTAAACTAAAGAATTTAAATAGAATTACGAAAAACTTACAATACAATTCACAATATCTTAAAATGAGTTATTTCAAGAAGGTGATTTTAATTTTAAAAAAACTGCATATTCAGCTGTGGCAGCAATCAAGAGTTTGTGACGCGTCTGAAACAACAGTACGTGTAAACGTATGCGCAAATGCGCTTGGTCTCGTTAAAGCCCCTCCTTTTAAACTTTTTATGTAAATAAATTGCAATATACAGTTTGTGAAATAAAAATGTATAAAGATGTAAATTATTCATTTGCTATAGAAAAACTCCATAGTTAGAGGAGGCAATTTGAAAAAGGAAGCTTGGTTTCATGGATGTATCCCTCGTGAAGAAGCAGAACAACTTCTTCTAAATGATGGCGACTTTTTGGTTCGAGAATCAAGGAACAGCTCTAAGAGTGATCGTTGTTTTGTCATATCTACTTATCGCCAGGGCCCAGTGCATTTCTTCATAAGGAATAAGTATATTACGGTTAGACTTAGTTAAGCCTAGAAGACAGGTTTCTCTATATCACATTCTTTATCAATAATTAAACAACTAAAAAGCAAAGGTTTTACAATGTGCTTATCTAGATGGAGTATGCAGTTTAAATTCGTATGTAATTTAAGTTTGGGTTGATAGTACAATGTCGTGCAGTGAATATCGAAATGGAACGATCAAAATATGACAATATGATGCAAATGACTCCGGTTTAATTCTACATTTTCACAAAAAATGACCCACAGTTCTGACATTTTTCTGTTTTAAAACTGTATAATTATGAACATATGAACGATGTAAAATTTTTGTTTTATTGCTCTTGTATCTGTTGTATCTATTACGCCGTACAAGTTTTGACCACATTCTAATTTTAAATGATTTTCATTTCATTTTTAATTGTCGCTGAAATTGTCACGTGAAAACATTCTTATTTTGTTCATGAAATAAGCAAGAGACTGAGAAATAAAATACAGCGGCTATTAGGGTAGTTGACGTTTTCAGGTTCTCTATTAAAGGTTCAATTCCTTTCTTGTTAAAAAAAATTAATAAAAGAAAAAGAAGAACTACAACAAAGGACTCATTTCCTGTGTGGCGTTGTGGTCAGGATGTCTGCTCTTGTGTCGCAGAATAACTCCCGTGTCCCCTCAGGTGCTTGCAAGAAAAAGATCCCATATCACTCAGTAGCCCTGAGACTCGAGTATAAGGCAAAATTTGCAGCTCTCAACAGGCGAATAGTGGCTTTTTCATGCGAGTGAAAAATTATCCTGGGATGTTAAACAACATACAAATAAAGGAACAATCAAGGTTTTTTTTTTACTTTTTGGCAGATTAAACTAGGGATATTCCTAAAACTTAAAAAAAATCATATGGGCAACAGAAAGCAAAAATAACTGTTTTTGAAATAAACAATGTCAAACTTACCTCCAATCCAGGTTATTTTCTTCCATAATTGCT
>NW_026935131.1:0-6378 GCF_032062105.1 Saccostrea cuccullata | reverse complement strand
TGGAATTATAAGAATTAAACGTTTTTTTTCAGAATTCATCGATGTGTAAACTCTGCCATTTTACTCACAAACTTTACATAAAAGTGCTTCGCACTTTTATTTAGTTTGTGAGTAAAATGGCAGAGTTTACACATCGATAAATTCTGAAAAAAGAACGTTTAATCCTATAGTATAGAAAATGCTTTCATCCATGAGATTACGTATCCTCGAAAACATCTGTTTTACAAAATCCACAAAAACTGATGAAACCACAGTAAGAGCTGCAGGTGTAAATGAACTTACAGACTGAGAGAGAGAGAGAGAGAGAGAGAGAGAGAGAGAGAGAGAGAGAGAGAGAGAGAGAGAGAGAGAGAGAGGAGACAAACAGTTGAACTTCAATATCTGCAGCAGTATAATGTCTCAAATGCCAAGAATATGTCAAAAGGAGTTCAATATCTAAAAAACTTTTTAAAATGTATTTTTTACCCCAACATCTCAGAATCTTTCGATACCTCTGTAACCCATTCAGTTTGATGCAACAAGGGCTGACTGAATTTTTGGTTCACTGAACATCTTTTACTGCAATTCATATGGACAAAAATAGGACAATATACACTTATCCACTGGCTGAGAGTGGGAAAGCTCTTTTATCAAACCTGACAGGAAACTGCATATTCCTTGAGGGCTTGCCTTTAATTCTAGTTCATAATTGTCTTCAACTCTTTAATTAATGTATATTTTTTAATTGCAGTGCAAAAACTCAATCTCAAATTTTTTTTATGCCAATGCCTCAAACACTCCTTTTAGCTTGTGGCATAAACTGTTGCCAAGCACTTGTCAGTACTTTCTGTACTTTGATTTAAAAGTGTCTGCAATAGTCAAATGTTGTGGTAAACTGAATTCTCTGATGTATGTCATTGCACCTATTTTACAGGGTAGACAACTCTGTCTGCATCCCTAATTCAATATTTAATTGATTTCTACTTTTAGGACTGGAAAAGCAAATATCGCAAGTTAGCGTTTTGTTCAATTGAACTCCACTGAAAAGCAATTATTGATTCTAACGCATAAGGGTATTCATTATATTCTTTAGAATTTTTTTTAAATTATCTCAACATTTCCCCAAGATTTTACATTTCTTTCAAAGATAGCCTTGAGTGTAAAATGAGATATATATGGCTATTACCTGGGCTGTGTTTAAAAGGGTGATTTTATGCTTGAATTAAAATATCAAAATATCCAATGCAGACATGGTTTTGAAATAAAAAGTTATGCAACAAAAAACAAACAAACAATCTGTGCTACTGCATTTAGATGGCATGCTTACTTGAATATAGAAAAAGTATATTTTGACTCAAATTTTTACTGCATTTGTCCAAGTATTGTAAAAATGTACATGCACGAGTGAAAAGCAATAAAATTTCTGTGGCCAGTGAATATAAATTCCACTAACAATATTAGCGAAATCATTTTGGGTTGGAAAACTCTCTTTGAGGAGAACATGGTAATGGTTTGTTTCTTTGTATGTTTAAAAATTTAATGAATAGTTACACATTAGGCCATATATATCTTTAAAATACTGTTTGTTTGCCCTCTCCTAATTCAGGGTAAAATAATTTGGGTAGTTGGTAGGTGGGAAAAAAATTTCTTAGAGAAAATTTTAACATATAATATGTTGATGGAATGGGAAAATTCAAGAGTAAAAAAGAAAAAAAAAAATCTTAATTCCTAGAGGTTGAAAAAAGTTTTAGCCAGTCAATTGGGAGAGGGCAAACAAACAATTTTTTAAAGATGGAATTAAGTAAATATATTTTTTCAATAAATTTAATGCATATGAAATTCTACACATACATCTAGCTGAAAATTTGTATGCATGCTCTTAATACCAGCTGACTATTTCATGAATTTTTCCTCCATTGAATATCTGCCTTTTCTAGATAAAAGATGACAATGACCTCTTTGCACTGACCTCTTTACACTTAATAGGTCTTATGACTGAAACAGCTGTTGAAATGTACACACAGTACACCGAAGGAGGAATAATATATTAAAACACATGTACAAACAGGAATTTAACATCACAAATGAATTTGTACATTTAATAATTTCAAAATTTGTTACAATATTAATTATTTAACATATTTCAAACTTTCAAAGATAATGTTGGTGTGTTACATTTCTTCAACTGAATAATTGAATTAAATTAATTTAATCATCATTAAGAGAAAAAAAATTTTTATTTCTAGAGAAATTCTCTATTCAGAGACAGGATTGGAACCCCTAATTACAAGAAGAAGAACAGCTAAATTAACCACTATGTTTAAAGTACACAACAATGTTGTACCCGAATATCTCAAACAAATATTTCCAAAAACTCGCGGAATTGAATCTACATATAATACAAGAAACACAGAAGATTACTCTATTCCCAAATGTAGACTTGAAACTTTTAAAAAATCTTTTGTACCCTCTGCAATTAGTACCTGGAATTCCCTTTCTAAAGACGTGAGAGACACTACCTCTATTAGTAAATTTAAAACAAGAATATGTTCACATCCCTCAAAGCCACCTCCGTATTTTTCATATGGGAAACGCTATTTAAATATAATTCACACAAAATTAAGGCACAGTAGTATACTTAATAATGATCTTTATCGAAGAAATATAATTGACTCTCCTAACTGTTCATGTGGACAAATTGAAGATGTATACCATTTCTTTTTTGTATGTAAAAAATATGAGCGGCCAAGAAATTGCCTCTTAAACAATATTTTACAATATAATCACTTGGCAATAGTCAACTCCCATCTTTTATTATTTGGAAATGATTCATTGTCAGTTGATGTGAATAACAAAATATTTCACTGTGTCCAAAGGTTCATTCGTGATTCAGGTAGATTTTGATCCGTTTTTCTTCTGTTTTTCTTCTGTTTCTTTGTCATTTAATCATATCTGTAAAACTTTGTTTGTTTATGATGCGAGAATTTTACTTGTGATCATGTTTATTATTTATTATCATTATTGTCATATTTTTCTTTCCAAAGATTATAGATTTACAAATTGTAAGATCTCTGAATCTTTAGTAAGTGTCTTAACTTGAAATATTTTGTATTTATCATGTATATGTATAACTTTACACCTTAAATTGTTATTTTGGCAATCACTAATTTAATTATTGTATATATTACAGGGAGAGGTTTTTTTAAGTTGTAAGAACTTGTTACCAATCCCATTGTATAAATTATACAATAAAATATGTTCAAAACAAAACAAAAAAAAACTTGAGAAATTAAGGCTGAGAGTGCAGAGAGTTGCAAATTGGCGAAATCAGAAAATATTATCTGAAATTATCTTTCTTAAAATTATCTTCTTTTAATATATGCTAATATTATCTTTTTTTTACTTTTTTTCTTAAGATAATTAAAATTCACTGAAGTTATAATAATTAAAGCATCAATCTTTAACCCAGGGCTAAATTAATCACATCAATATTACAGTAACTTTTATTTATGTAATTTATGTTCAACTTAATATATGCACATATTAACTTGAACATAAATTACATAAATAAAAGTTACTGTAATCTTAAAAAATTTTAATGATTATATTTATTTATATAAATGTCAGTGTAATATTAAATGATTTACTTACTTCCTTAATGATTTACTTAAAACATATTTTATTCTTGTCTTTTTTTAAATACTTTTTTAAATCAGATTTTTTAATATTGTTCATGAAAAAAAAATTATTTCAGAAGTTAATTTAAATAAATTTTCACTCAGTAAACAGAATATATATGGTAAAATATTAAGTGAACAAATAATTTTTTTTTTTTTTAGAAAATTGCTCCTTAATGAAACAGTAGATATTAAAATATTAACAAACAAATAAACAAACAAACCAAAAATTACTGGGGAATACACACTTCTTAATCCAGTTGGTTTCAAACCTAGATCAATAAGAGAAGAATCTATATATACCATTCAAAATATCTAATTCACAGATGGCCTTGATAATTCAGCTTCATTATAATATAATTAACACATTTCATGAGATTATGATGGAAATGTAAGATTAAATCTGCCATCACCCAAGTGTTAATTTCTTGTGTATAGCTTTGCATTGACCTCTTATTCTTATAATAATTAAGTTAATGTCAAAGAAGAAAAAACAATTGATTTCTTATAAATATTATTTGAAAATTAAGTCTCTCCATTGAACAGATGTTGGTATAAGTAAAGAAACTAGTTAAAGCTCCTGGTGTCTAATAATAAGGACAAGTTGAAGGAGATGAGAAAGGGCATCTTAAAATTGTGCTAACACAGATCAAAATGATTTAACACCAGCAAGTTCCGTTTTCATTCAGTGATTAATTATTTTTAAAAATTTTATGGATATTTTAAAGCGCTGCTCATATTTACAAAAAGAAAAATGAAATCAATTGAAAAAAAGTCTAGATCTTCTTTAAGGAACTTAATATATCAAATTGTGCAACTTATTCTCTATTATCGTCTGCTATAACAAACGAATTTAGCCACATATTTCATGCCCAGTAGTTTCAAGACAAGACCTATACTTAGTTAGATAAAAAAAAAAGATGTAAAAGTATCCTTTAGCATATTTGTAACATTATAATTTTTAATAAATTTATAGATCACATTGCATCTGAACACATACTCTATGTAGAACATGTATTCAATTATCACATGATTAAATTAATACATGTCTATAGCTACTACAATCAAAATTCACTTTCATCAAGTGCTGGATATGTTTGACTGGTAGAGAAATGAAAACTCAGTTAAAGCTTGGGACATCAGAAAAAAAGAGGCCATAGAACTTACCCCCTTGTTCACCGGTCCACGGTCTACTTTTCACAGAACACAGCAATATCTCGCATCGTCATAGTTAACGTGACCCATTTCCCCCTTCTTTTCCTTTATATACAAGCGGGCTTTTTAAAAAGACTGAACAATAAATACTGTATACATATATGATGCAATGATTTCACCAGTTCAAACAAACAAAAGCTAGATTTAAATAAATTTTAACCCACCATAAATCAATCCATAAATATACGTGTTTTACCTAGTGCAATTTATTCAGATATTGATGTAGATATACAGACCCTAGCTACGTATTAATAGCATTAACAGGTTAATGCATAGTCATGATTGTGGTAGATCGAGTACGTTCACATCACTGAATACGAAAATGAATTCACAAAAATATTGGTGAAGGTTCTATGTTTCCTCCCAAAAGCCTGAGGGGTACGTGATTTCTGATTTCATTGATAAAAAGATAAAACTAACAAATATAACGGAATCGATTCTTTCTGATGATCATATTAATCGATATCGATTACCTATTTGCTTAAAAGTTGATAAAATTAGAGTTACAACCTATAGACTACAGGCCTAAGTACGTATTCACGTCATTACTCGCTAGGTGGCGCGACGGTACTAGAGGTGGTTAGAAGAGCGCTTAAATTCAAGCGTCTGTTAGTAAACGTAGTAAGGAGAAACCATGGATGAAACTTCTTCGCGTTATTCTCGTTGGAAAGTCCCACAGATAAAAGAGGAATTGGTAAAAAGAGGTGCGGTAACAACTGGACGAAAGCAGGAACTTATAGACAGGTAAATAATATGTTTTACGGTGTGACCGTTGGGGCGAGCGCAGTTTATTTATTATCATAAACCTACACATGTATATACTGTCTATCATTCAAGAAAAAGAAAGCAAAATGAATAAAACAAAACAATAAAAAGAAATCATTTCCCAAGCATCGGGATCGAGATTCCAAACCTCGGAAGTTTCCGACAAAATCGGAAATACCCGAACCGTTGAAGTGACGAAAGTTTTGTTGACTTAGGACGCAAACGCTAGTTTTATGGAAAAGAGATTGCATTAAATCGTTCTTTTCAAGTAAGTTGTTGCTATGTTTTAGTCACCATGTTGCTTTGCACCGCAACGTTTTCCGAGTCTCACGGAAGCAACCGACATAACTTCGTCAAAATTCGTAAGTTTCCGGTGACTTCATTTGTATCATTTCCGAAGAGCAAGGTGAAGGCCGGTGTTGTGGCATGGGGGTATTTTTTTGAATAAGGTAAGGCAAAATCATTTCGTTGAGATTTCGGTAAGAAACAATGTTCCTTTAATTTTTTTACTATTTTTGATTTATTCGCGCAAAGGACATTGGGTAGTGCAGGAATTCTGGGAATGTTGCACAGAGAAATTTGGCTGACGTATGTACAGATTTCAATCCGAATTTCCTCTGTTCATACACGTTAGTCTATTGAGCTCGCTTCGCGAGCGTCGCGAAGCGACGCTCGCTATTACGTCTTTTAAACATTGAAAGTAAGCTGAAGTTGAACCACGTTAGCATTAGGTAGGCTACGC
>NW_026935130.1:0-6473 GCF_032062105.1 Saccostrea cuccullata | reverse complement strand
CAAAGACTTGAAGAATTTTTCAAATGTTAACTAAATTAATAATAAGGATTTTAAGTTTAAAAATATATCAAATAAATATGAATTTCCACACAAACTACAATTATATTAGCTTTTAATAGCTTCCAATCTAAGTACAGATATGAACCAAAAATCCATAGAAAGTGTTTTTACTCTCTTACTAAACGGTCAAAACTTGTTGTTTTTGTATCATTTTGTATCTCTATACGACTTCTTTACCATATGTGAAAATAAGAAAAAATTAAATATAGGGCGCATATAAAAATAACTTAAATATCCTAAAAATTTAAGAAAAATAGAGGAAATTCGGATTAGCCAAAATCCATTTTTGTTAAACTATTTGTATCAATTTGGTAATAACATCTTATAGTCCCTAGGTAGTGATGTCTTTTTATGCAAAAAGAAAACATTTAATCTTGTGAATTGGAAGACCCTGTCTCATGATTGGATAGAGTTACTTTTATTCTTAATGACCAGGGAAAAGGTAATGACTTTGACCTGACCTTGACTATTATATAAAACGGACAAACCTAATCTAACTGATACCATCACTTAGTTATATTGTCTTCTTGATTCTGTGAAAATTTCAATAATTTCTAATTGCAAGAAATACGGTTTTGTGTGAGAAGAATTCTACCTTAAAGGTGTTTAGGAGGTGGATAAATTATACAAGTTAAAAGTAAAATTGACTAGGGAGTTAAAGGTAGTCGATTGACCAACGTTGGAGAGAGAATGAATTCTGCCTTTTTAACGTTTTCTGAAAACATTATAAAAAATATTTTGTGATATTTCAAAATAGAAGTATGTATAGAAAAAAATGGAAATTGTATTATCTTATTCTGATTGTTGATGAAAATCATTGTGACCATTTACCTATACTGTCAGACTACATTATTGATGGCATTACTTTTACTATTTGATGCCACGTCTTGAGAATATTGACACTATATTACAATATTTGTTTACTCATTCTTCATATGTAAATAGCTGCTGTCAGAGTATTTGGCACGAAAAAATTAAGGAGACATTATACAAATCAGGCAACTGCCAATTAGAAGCTTAATATCTGTAATTCACTTATGAATATTCAGAGAAACTGTATCCCGTCCGAGTACTTTACCAAAACAATCAGTTTCTTTAGTCATCTGGCAAAACAAATTCCTCTCGACAAAAATCATTTTAGTTTAATGATACGCAGACTTGTTTTTCTTTTACAAGTTTATCATGATTTACTCCAAACAGTATAATATTTTGTTTTCTCTTTACAGAAAATTGGATCCTTTTTACGGATTTGTCAGTCATCAACGACACAAATATTTCCTTCGCTGCCATGGGTTCAGAAACAACCAACGGACTCATGACATTCGGCCATTGGTTCACACGTATCCATGGCTACGCCAGCTTGTTCACGTGCATCTTTGGGATATTCACGAACCTCTTCAATATATCTATTCTTACACGTAAAGATATGTGGAACCCCACTAATTGCCTTCTGACGTGGCTCGCTGTTTCAGATATCCTGACGATGATTCCATACATTCCCTTTTCCCTCCACTTCTACTGCATTCACAACTTTGATGAGATCTCTGAAGAAAAGTTCTCTCGTGGCTGGACAACGTACATGCTTGTTCTTGTAAATTTAGCAGCAACAACGCACACAATTTCGATATGGCTCGGTGTCTCACTGGCAGTATTCAGGTTTACACAATTACGGACCACAGCCAAGGGACCTTTAGCACGCATGAGGAGCATGCGGCAGGTCAAATACACAACTGTGTTAGTTTATATTCTTTCTACACTGTGTTTAATCCCTAATTACCTGACCAACGAAGTTGTACAACAAAAAATGGATCCCAACATAACAATTTACGTCCTTAATGACTTAAAGTTAGCCACCAATGAAACAAAGCCGATTGTGCTCGCGAACGTTCTCTCCTATGCCATTGTGGCCAAATTCATTCCGTGTGCACTCATGATTGTGTTCGGTGGGTCATTATTGTACAGTCTCGGAATTAAAGGAAGGCATCGAAGGACTAGACTCTCTGCCGGACAACCGCCCACAAAACGAGGCACGAAGCATTCTAAGACGACCAAACTGTTGCTGGTTGTGATAATTCTATTTTTGGTAACAGAGTTCCCTCAAGGTATTGTGATTTTCATGAGTGCCATTGTTCCAAACTTTTACAAATCTGTGTACGTGCCTTTGGGAGATTTTATGGATTTCCTTGCACTTGTGAACAATGCCATCAATTTTGTTTTGTACTGTAGCATGAGTAACCAATTCCGGTCTCGATTTTTGGAAATGTACTGTAACAAAAGACGTGGCTTTAAGTACACCAATAAGTTTAGTTTTACGTATTCTTTATCGTCCTTCACTAAAGCAACTGTTATCGATTCCTTAAAGAGATGAAAGAGAATGAAAAAATGTCTCCTTTGCCCCAAAATGTGAAATTTATTTTATGTTTACTTAACTATTGTTTATTTACGGGGTAAATGAGTGTTTTTGAATACAACATTGACATCAAGGTGTTTCAATTGACATATTCATGTAAGCCATAAGATGAGTTACTTGATTGACTGAAGTATGTCATGTTTACAAGGGTTCAAAAAATAAAGAGAAAGAATGGTTAGTTGCACATTTAGTTGTATCTATGAGATACCAAAAGTGGGAACTAAGGATGTTTTATGTGTTCTTTTTTCTTTATTATTTACTGTAAACCAACTATTTTTCGCGTCAACTATTATTCGCAATTCCTCCGTTTTAAATCAATCCGCTACAATTAATTTTCGCGACCGAGGAAACATTCTGTACAAATACTTAAAAGTAGCAAACTAATTGGTTCGCGGCATTTAATATTCGCGAGCTAAAGTCGATCGCGGAAATCGCAGATGTCTCTCGCACGCGAAAAAAGTTGGTTTACAGTATTTACCTTTTATTTACAGAAAAATTTCGCTTTGAACTCTTGTTAGTAACCACGGATAACCAACTGGTAAGTATCGTGATAAGAACGTAACTAAGAACTTTACTTTTTTACTTTTTTTAACCAAATCTTGATGAAAAATGAAGTGTGTCGTTCTTTTAGCACATACAGAGTGATGTGCCATTGGTACTCGTCCAAATTCAAAATTGCTGTAATAACGAGACTCATCAGAAAAATAAAACACAAATAAAATTCCAAAATAATTTTTCTTTCCGTAATATTTAGTTATATAGCCCTTTAACCTTAGATTATAGATCCTGTTGAAGTTTACGTCAGGCGGTGAGCCAGTAACGAAAATAAGACGTTGACACTTTGTGAGAATGGGTTTAATATATCAGATTCATGTTAAAATTGCGTATGAAAAGATTGAGGGACAATATGAAAACCATATATCCTCCTGTATTCAATAATCAAGAGGTGAAAATACAATTAGATACATTGCATGATCAGTGCGTTCTGGTCCCTGCTGACAAAGAAGGTAACAACATTGTCTTCGTGTATATAATGCTCATTGTATAAATTGTATTTTAGAAGAACTTGGATTTAATTCTACAAATGGTGATCCAACTTATACTCATAGTTCCCTGCCTAAGGAAGAAATTCTTCAAAAAGATATGTCAGTTTTGAATATTTTTAATATCCTAAAGAACCAAAATGAATTTGAACTACCATAAATATATAAGAACCCTTACAAACAAAGATATATAGCGGGTTTAAGTACATGTTCAACCTAGCTAGCATCTTTCTCTACTCCTCACTGAAATATTACCAGTAGTGAAGGAGAAACTTCAAGAACACTGTGCAACAATTTATTCAAGAAGTGGTGTATATCAGGTGCGTGAAAAGAAGAAAACACTTGCTGTGGCCTTCAGTTCGACATTTAGATATATCGACGACGTATTGTCAATTAACAATGGTAATTTCCATTCCCACGTCGATACGATATATCTTGGTGAGCTTGAGATAAAGGATACCAAAGCATCTAACACATCTGTTTCATACTTGGACATTTAACTCGAAAAAGACGTTCATGGTAATCTAACATCCAAGCTATATGATACATGTGCTGACTTTAACTTTTATATCGTCAACCTCATTTACCAATGCAGCAATATACCTTTATCACTTGCATACGGAGTGTATATATCTCAGTTGATTCGATACGCAAGAGCTTGCTCTATGTATGAACAATTTTTAAAACGAGTAAAATTACTTACCAAAAAGTTGAAGAAACAAGAATATCAGCAGTCTCGTTTAAAGTCATCATTTTGTAAGTTCTATGGTCGATACAATGACCTTGTCAGCAAACACAATTTATCATTGAGTCAAATGCTGACATAAGCTTTTCATTCTAATTGTTAGTCCTTTATTTATACATTGAATCGACTGATTTTTCCGTTATTTCTCGATCATGACAAGAAGCACACAGCGGGTGTGACTGGTCAGCAGGGTATGTTCACTCCTCCATGGCACCTGATCCCACATCTGATGTTTCGCGGGTCCGTGTTTGCTCTGCTCCTATTTTGTATAGTGTTTTTTTGGACTTTGATATTGAATAGTGTTAACTATCTCTATGTCCGTCATGTATATTCTTCAATTTCCAAGGAACTTTTGGACAATTTAAATCGCAAGGGTTTACCAAAATCAACAACTTAAAAGCTTATGACATTTCAACTTATATACAACCATTCTCAAAGATCAATGGAATTCCAGGATTTTTATACCGTTGACAGCTACTTTTTCAATAAAAATGGAACTCGTAAATTTTGTGATTTTGCAATTTGCAAAATTATTTTGTTAACAACATTTTGATTGCACACAAATGTACTCTGAGATCAGAAGATGTCTGACTTTCCGATTGACAATATCTATGTTGTTTGACACCTTGACTTCCAACAAACTATTGGAATTCCCATGTGTACCAAATGCGCTCCGTTATTAGCAGACCTATTTTGGTATTCAAATGAAGCAGAGTTTAAGCAAAATCTTATGTGTGAAAAGAAGAAAACACTTGCTAAGGCTTTCAACTCGACATTTAGATATATCGACGACGTGTTGTCAATTAACAATGGTAATTTTCATTCTTATGTCGATACGATATATCCTGGTGAGCTTTAGATAAAAGATGCATTGAGTCTGACCTGTTTCCTATTTGAATTTTTTTTATAGAAGTTAATGGCAATCTAACAACCAAGCTTAATGATAAAAGTGATGACTTATTCTGTTTAATTGTCATCTTCCCTTTCTTATACCACAATATACCTTCAACATCTGCATACTGGGTTTATATATCTCAGTTGTTTCGATATGCATGAGCATGCTCCACGTATTAAAATTGTGTGACCGGTCGGCAGGTGATGCTCACGCCTCCATGGCACCTGATCACACCTCTGATGTTTTGGAGGTCTGTGTTTGCTTTGCTCCAATTTTGTATTGTTTATTGGACTTTAGAGCTTGTTATCGACAAATAATTCATTCTTTTAATACCTCTGTCGATTGATTAACCAATTAATTAATTCTGTCGAAGATAGTGCAGAACGTTGTGATTAATATGAAAAAGAAGACCTGAAAACTTGTAATTTAGGAATGTATAAATAATTTGGAAATATATACAGAGCAAAATTAGTTTAGCAATTTTAGATATTTAGTAAAAAAAATAGACACAGCACTAACAATTAAATTGTTATGTGATCGTGTCATCACATAACAAAATCAGGCAAATTTTATCGACAATTCTGTGATGTTTTGTAAGAAATATTGTGAAACGAGATACGAGTTTTAAAAGTCATATTCAGCAGGTTGGGGGGAAACATAAATTCCGCTATAATAGTGGTATCTCACTATTATAGTGAAATTACGCTATATTTCCTGCCGTGGACACCCTGTTTCATCTTTTAAATACCCACCATGACTTGCGGTTCAAACGCCTTGTATGGTATCGGATGAAATTGAGGGTATCCACGGATACGGGTTTTAAAAGTCCTGTTCAATTTCAATATTGAGTAAGGCCTCAAATTGCATCAAAAACAACAACACAATGGCGTCTCATGCTCCTTATAAGGTTTTGTATCTCAAGCATGGTAATCTGGTTCTACTCCTGCTGCATGGCAAGGGTCAGGTCCGCTACGTTGTTGACGTGATGTCGTTGTCTTAAACAACGACCAAGAATGTCTTAAACGTGTTCAACTGGTAACAAATCTATCACTCTCCCAAGCCAATCGAAGATCTTAACATTATTCTGATGAAGGACAACTTGTGTGTCATGCGGTACGCGGACGCTCACTGTCCATGCGAGCCGGGATTGTCAATGACGTTGAGTTAGTGGTTCTGCTTTGAGAAGTTTTCGAGCTCAAAGATTTGCTAAACCTAGCTGGTTTCGTACACTTTGTCCACATAATCTCATTCCAGTTGCACGGCGTAATTCGTCTGCAACTTTAGAAAAAGCCATGAAACGGTTACGTCTCGACGTTGTAA